>NW_023010086.1:0-54821 GCF_902201215.1 Prunus dulcis
AACCTAGAACCCCAAATCAACAACACCTAGACCCTCTCCTCCTCCTCTCTCCTCACCCCCCCTCCCTCTCTCTCCCGGCGGCCCGATTTCCCTTCGTTGTTGAGAGACAACCACCCACCACCCTCCTCCCTACCCAGCAACCACCGCTCATCCACCAAAAAATATTCTCACGACACCCAAAAAATACAACCACACCTAACCCACCCTCCCAGATTCCACCATAACAGAATCCCCACCCCACAAACCCCTCTCCACTCTTCCCCCATTCTGGTTTTCACCCACAAACCCTATCACCACCCTCAAGCTCCAACCCCAAAATCCATTCTACAACCACCCTCCACCCTAGGCCCCATGAACCCAGAACCTCAGCTCCTCCCTACCTTCCACCCAAGCCAGCAAATATAGAAAAAGAGGAAAAAAAAAAATCCATTGACCCCCCTCCCAACCAAACCAAAACCCCAAATCAACAACCACCTAGACCCTCTCCCCCTCCCCTCTTCGTTGTTGAGAGACAACCACCCACCACCCTCCTCCTTACCCAGCAACCACTGCTCATCCACCAAAAAATATTTTCAAGACACCAAAACATATTCCCAAATTCTACCATAACAGAATCCCCAAAATCCCCATCCCACAAACCCCTCCCCCCTCTTTCCCCATTCTGTTTTTCACCCACAAACCATAAACTCATCATTGCAACCAACCTATAGATGCAAGCAATGTTTGAATTTTTTATTTTTTGTTTTCCAATTTGTTGGTTTTTGAATTTGGAGAGAGAGAGAGAGAGAGAGAGAGAGAGAGAGAGAGAGAGAGAGGGGCAGAAGCCGAGATGAGATGGGAAAAACAAAAGATGGGAGGGGACAGTGGGGAAATGGGGGAGTGGGTTTGGTCTCTTGATTTTATTTCTCTTTTTCTTCAAAATTTTCCAATTTTGTATTTATTTTAATACTATTTTTATTTGTTAATTATGAAGAGTCATATGACTCTAAAATTTGGTTAAATCTAACAGAAAATTAGACGATGGGACTAATGGACCGAATAATATAGAGTTAATGGACCATTTGAACGAATGATTTAATTTAGAGACCAAAATATAAATCGGGTATAAATTTGAGAACCATTTGAGTAATTAACCCAAACTTTTAAAGCTGCAATTAGTAAAGATATCGTTTGGACTTATTATTAGGCTCAAATTGCAAGTTCATTGGGCTAAAAGAAAAGGTCACCGTCTTCTTTTCTTTTCCCACCCAGCACGAACCTCAAATTATAAATCAAACGTCAGGTTTCTCTCTCTCACTCTGCAATGGCAGATACAGGATTGTAAGCTCATGGGGTCTTAGTGTAAAAGTGTTGAAATTTTTTAAAGAAGAAAATAACACTAAAAAACATAAAGATAATACTTCCATTCATAATTCATGGCAAAACTAACAATACAAGCTACAATTGTCCACGATGAGTTTTCATATTTTGCAAACATTGCATTATAATTTCGTTATCAATACAAACAAAAACATCTCTCTCAATGTAAACAACCAAGCTATCATTCAACAATTGATCTCCCATTCTGTTGCGAAGTGAATTTTTGATAATATTCATGGCTGAAAATGACTTCTCCACTGAAGCAGTTGCAATTGGTAAAACCAAAGTTAATGTAATAAGCAAATACACAGTTTTTCACAATTTTTTCCTGCATCCCTTTCTCAACCATTTTTTCCGCAAGCATGTTAATCCCTTGTAATTTAGAAAAATCACTACTCGAACGCATATGATGAACATAAACTCCAAGTTGATCTTCAAGCATTAATAAAGCTCTATCTGAAAAATCTTTCAATGTGTACTTTTTTATTCATCAGATTGTAAGCAGCTTCTCTAGCTTGGTTGTGAACACTACCAACCGGTCCAACATGAATGTTAAACCTTTCTCTCCCCTTCTTCCAATTGTTAAAGTCTACCTCAATGAAGGTGTCACCACCCACTTGATCAAAATTAGTTTTAAAGAGATAGCAATGGAGGCAAAATGCAGCATATTTAACTATACTTACTCCAACCAATCAAACTCATCAAATCATTGGGCATTGAACCGTCTATTAATTTCTGACTGATTAGTTTGTGGGAATCTATGACCTTTAGGTTGACAAGGTCCTCCAGAGTTTGCCTGAAGATTAGCAAATATTTCATCTAACTTGAACTACCCGGATTAGACTCACCATCCATAGACACTTTTATCTTAAAGTATCGTTCCATGATAATTTTTTTCTACACATAAATTAATTCAATCAATCATTTTTAAAGACTACTCTAATCTAATCCAAATAATAATATCAATCAATATAAACTCTAATACAATTATCCAAATAACAAAATAATTTCATATCAAAATACAAAAGAATTCTAATTCATAAAGAAAATCAATCTATTAATATGAATTCTAATCTAAATAAGAAAATCAATCAATTTCACCATACCAATAAATTATAATTCATGAAAGATATATCAATTTCATTAAAATTATCCAAAGCCCAAAATCATATATGTAAAATTATCACTTGACTTTATGAGAAGCGATGGCAGCGGAGGCAAGAGGTCGTCGGCGACGACGGCGGCGGCTTGTATTGGTTGGTGGTGGTGTTTTGAGAGGAGAGGGAATTTTGAAAAAAAAAATTAGGTCTTTAAGGGCTGCTGAGATCGGGAGGGAAAGATAAGCTGCTGTTGGCCATTTTTTTTCGTTTCTAAACCTGGCTTCAAAACGACGTCGTTTTGAAGTCAGGTTTTTTAAAAACACGCCTGAACCAAACGGCGTCGTTTTGGCCAGGCGGTTTCAAAAAAAAAAAAATAGCTCTCGCGCGCGCTGAGCAAGGCAGGCGCTGAGCGCAGGCTTCTTCCTCCTCTGCTGGGCATTTCGTCGAGCACTTGGTGTGCGACCCAGCTCGCCATAGGGTCGCACCGGAGCTTCACCACTACTTTTCCCAGCTGCCATAAGGTCGTCTGACCCCATTTGTCCCTCTGTGCGTCCGCCCCGTCACTCTGAAAATTGAAGTAGGGCTACAGTTCTGCAGGTAATTCTCTCACTCACTTCCAAGTCCTCTTTCGCTGTTTTATGATGTTAAACTTTATCTCTGTATCTATCTTCGCAATTGTAATTTAGTTCTTCGTTTTGATCATTTGATACACTGAAATTCTCATTTTTCGTTGGGTCATATATTATATCGCTCTGCATATCATTGTTTCTTTAGCAGTAATTATGCTTAAGAAAAAATTAAAGTCATAGGCTTCTATCAGTCCGATTTAAATAGTAAGATGTGGTATTCTGAAACAATATGATTTCGGGGTTCTATAAATACCGATGGTTTCCTTTCATCCATTCTTTTTTTGTCCATTTCTCAGACCCATAGAATTGCAATGAACAGGAAAAGAGAGCCAGCAAATAATGCTACCAACTGGGAGCATTCTCATTTGCAAATGTTTATGCAAGACTTGGCAAGATCTAATTTCGGACCATGAATTTGCTAAGCTGCACTTTGCACAAGCAGAGTCCTACCCTTTGGTCCGGCCCTTTAATCCAACCCGTGTGTCAAGAACCCTTTATCTGGTCGAGCCTGAAGATAGCTCTGATTTTGATTTCGAGCACAGCAACTGCACGTGTTATGATGCCTCTGACTTTCTTTTTAATGAGTGCAATGGGCATCAGTTCCACATGAATCTTGCCAAACCATTGCGCAATGCTGAGGAAGTACTCAATACCCACAATGATGCCAATAGGAAATCTGGAACTAAAAAGAAGCTTTGATTTAAGGTATGTCCAGCTGGTCACAAGTATGAGGTGGTGAATTCGTGTAACGGATTGCTTTGCTTGTCTAAACCATTCATCAATGACCCTGTTGTTGTGTGCAACCCAATAACCGGTGAGTTTATACACCTTCCTGAAGTTTTTAAGCTTGACTATGTAAAGGGATCTATTGATTGTGGATTTGGTTTCAGTCCGAAGACTAACCAGTACAAGGTGATAAGAATCTCTGAGCAAGGACACTGGATCCCTTTAAGGCAGCCGAGGTATACACACTTGGGACAGGCTCATGGGAATGTTTAGGTTTTGCTCCCTTCTTAAAAAATAAAGTAGAATTCACCACCTATCTGAAAGGAGCGCTTTATTGGTTTTGCCATTGGCTTTCATCGCCTTATATAGATTCTTTTTACATGGACACTGGGGAGTTTTCAGTCAGCTCAGCCACCTCCTTTTGAACTGCAAAGAGAGCATCGGGTTGGCATGGGAGTTTTAGGTGACTGCCTTTGTGTATGTGAAGTTGCTTTTATGTATCCTGTGTATGTGTGGGTAATGAAAGATTGTGGTGAAGAAAAATCTTGGACAGAAAATATTTTCTATTGATCCAGATTGTCATGAGGAGTGGCCTTATGGCTTGTATCAACCGATGAAAAGCTTTGAAAATGGGGGATTTCTGATGTTTCATTCTAGTAGTAATGCCTTCATTTATAGGATACATGTTAATATTTTAGTAGTTTTAGTTGCTTTCACTTTCATGTTCATATTTTTTATAGGATACATGATCGTTTTCATGTTAATGACATTTATGCAGCAGTGAAGCAATTGATAGTGCTTTGCTATTGTGGTTTAAGAATGAAGTATGGCGGAGTTCTGGGTTGGATAGTCATTGTTGATATTTTCCATTTCAAGTGGTGATTAGGGAAGGCGTAATTCTTTGGGAGGGATTACTTCTCTGCATCTTTCGATACAGAAACAATTTAGATAATTTTTCTACCGCCATCATAAGCCGTCTTGCTTATATAAAACCTTTCTGTTGGGGAAATTTTATTAAAATCTTTAGTATGTAAATGATAATTGAAATATTTTATTTCGATATTTTATTCAGTTAATGATGTATATTGTTTGATACATTCTAAATGAACAGGCATTAACTTGTTAATGCACTAAATAGGACTAAACATGGTTACTATACGAATAGAAGTTACTTATGTTGCATTAGTGCCTAAAATAAAAGGGAACACTCTTCTTTGAATTCAAATGCTAAACCTTTTCTTTTGTTTCATGTTTTGGGTCTGGGTTTGATGTTTCACATTGTCAAATGCTAACAAATTCAATTTGTCTGACATGATGAATATGATGGTAGAAAATTCAGTTTGTTCTGAGACTTTCTGAATAGAAGTTACTGTTTTATTGGTGCCTAAAGTAACAAGAAATACTCTGCTCTGAAATAAAATGTAAACTGTTTTTTTTTATTTATTTATTTTTTTTTTTTTTGTCTTTTTGGATTTTAGCTCTGAATTTGAAAAAAAAAATAGGGTGCCATGACAAAAGACTAAACTCTCTTTAGTCATGGCACCTCTTTTTTTTTTCTTTTTTTCTGAATGCATATTGCATGCTCATCATCAGAATTTTTTGTTAAATAATTTAAATTGTGTGGAACAACTGATATATGTTGCCTTTACTTTAAACATCACAATTGTTAATACAGGAGTGCGGAATACAAGCTGCTGGGAGGGACTAGAGCTCTGTCTTTGGAGGACGAACAAATTCTCAGTTGCTTTCCAAAGGAAGTGAAGAAGGAAATAACCTCAGAGGTGGTGTCGATGTCGTATATAAAGCAACGTGAACTCGAAGAGGCCTGTAGAGTCAAAAAACCATTTTGTGAATGGCTTGTAAGTACCCTTACCTACTCTCTTTTTTCTCTTCTCATCCACTCTAAACCATCATTCCTTCTCCTCTCCAACTGTCACTGATCATCAAATAGCTTGTGAGGAAGTGTTCGGAAGTGAATAAATAACCTTTCTGGAAATTTGTTCTACCATTTCCCATCTAGTGTGATTTAGATTGCTTGCCCTAGTTTTTAGTCTTTACGTATGTCATTGAGGGCTTTATAGACAATATGATCTTATCACTCTATTTTCAAAAAAAATACACATGTAAGAGATTAAATAAGAAACAAAAGAGGAGGTCATATCTATGAAGGCAATTAAAAGGCCATATATAACCACTCTATTTTCTAGTTAGGCTCCGTATAGAATGTGACACAGTACTTATCATAGAGATAAAGACCACTAAGTGAGATGCTGCAATGACAGAATGTGTTGTACTTTTCTGTCCTGAATTTTATGAAACCATACTGCATGCATCATTGTTTGTTTATTTGCTGGTTTGTTTGACTCTGTCGAATCTCAACAAAAGAATTTCTCATTGTGGCGCTTACATCAATTCTCTGAAGAAGTATATGTTGGTAAATAGGAAAACAAAAATTGCAGGGAACATCTGATTTTTTCATGAATTAGGATTATACTTGAAACATCGTAACTGCATGAATGTTGATACAGGTGACAAGATTTCAAGCTGCTGGGAGAGACAGGAGCTCTTTTCTTTTTTGGTGGCAGGAAATAGGGTCTGGTATCAACATCAAATGGGTCCTTAATGCAGTGTCAATTGTCAATCTACAGGTACAGGGATGAGATGTAGGTGATCACTCCCCTTTCCCTAATTAATCGTAATTATGAATTACGCATTAATTAAATATAAAAGTTAAACCAGTTGCTCCCACAAATTCATGAGAACATGAATATACTCAGTAACTTACTACAATAATAACAAAAACAGAAATAGAAATAATAACATACAAAACCCATGATTAATGATCAATCGATCAGTATTAGATCGTGTTAATTATATTGGTATTAATATTCCAATTGGGAAGCTTTTCAGTTTCATGTACAGAAGCTAAACAATTAATGCCTGATCACACTTTTTGTTAGACATTTACAAACTCATACATAAAAATATTACATTTAAGAAGATTGTTGGGTCATGTGTTTTGACAAAAGACTAAACTCTCTTCAGTCATAGCACCCTATTTTTTTTGAGAGGACAAAACAATTAGAGGGCCTTATGTTGGCCCGCCACTACTATTCAACCAAGAGTTATTCTATAGTGATGGCCTTATATATAGCCCTTACGAGAGGTCCTATCTCTTAATCGTTGGATCACCCTAACCAATTTGATCCAACGGTTATGAGATAGGGTCTCACCTAAGGGCCATATACAAGACCCTCACTATAGAATTCTTGATTTAACTAATATACCCGAAATGAGCCCCAAATCAACAACATTGGATCCATAGTACCTTGTTTACAGATTTGAGAATAGAAATGGACGCACCCAGGGTTCGATGTGAAAATAAATGCTTTTTTGATGACTTCGTGGACTGAAGATAACTTGGGAGAAGTGCATAAGTGTATCGATCTCTTTTATTTACCGAAGTTTACCTGTATTTTTTTTCTTTTCTTATTTTAGTTTTCGCCGTGTAGAAAAGAGAAGGTTGCACATTCTTTGACCGGTATCATCCAAAGATATATGAACCCTCCAAGAGTTTGGTACTTGGACTTTTGAAAAGATTGAGGAAGGAGGAAGATGAAAACAGAAGACTAAGCATGGAGGTTAGAGCTTCTTCGAAAGGAAAGTGGAGTTCCCGAGCTTGCCTAGTGATTCATTGGATGATTGTTATTGTGTTGTTGGGGATGTTGCTGGTGGAAGGAGGGGCAAGGGCTGGATTGAGCAAGAATGTCAAATTAGCACTTTGAGTTTTAGGGGTTATGGTGGTGATTTGAGTTAATTTTGTCTCCTATCATTCCAAATTCATTTTATTTATTAGGAAACTTACATTAACCCGAATTATATTTATTAATGGTTTGAGACGTTTATTAACAAAGTCGTATTCTTGCTGACCTGACACATACATATATATCTCATAAACTGGAAACTTTTGAGTCCAAGATCATCATCTAACTGTAACCAAATCCAACAGAAAAAGGAAATTCTTCTATTTTGTTTGTAGAACGCTCTCATCATCAAGAGACACACACATAAAAGAAACTTATAATCCAATAAGGAAGCATAATGAACAAGAAAACAAAGCACCTACATTTTTCGGTTCCTTCCTCTTCTTCCTCCTCCATGAAATCTGCATCGATCAGCTCGTCTTATTGAGTAAAACTAGGCTTTCTGTGTAAGACACAATACATGAATACCCTGGATCTGTGTGAATTCCCAGACACTCATTTGTGTTGTTCTTGGGATTATGAGAGACGAACTCTCCAATCTTTCTTCCATGGTCATACCTTTCTAATAGAAACTCACCATTATTCTTCCTACAGCCCAAAACCTGCAGGACTCTGAAATTGGGAGTGCCATGTACATCAATAGAGACTTGCTTTGCCCAAGATTCCACGACCCTATACTCTCTCATAACCCACATAGTATGTTTATTTTGATCAAAGTGCTTTACACAAATGGACTTGCCGGCAGCCGAAATGGCCATGTACTTAGTTGGCAACTCACAAGCTAAGTCTTCTGGCAGCTCAATCTCCTGGAAAGTCTCATTACTCATATCAAAGGACAAAACCACATTGCGAAAACAATTTCCTTTCTTACATGACGCAACCCAATGGACAGCCCCATTGACAAAAACTTGACCCCAAAAATTTTGAGCAACCAGATAACTGGGAGCAGCTGATGTAATGCTTTTCCAAGACCCTGAGTTTAGCTAATAAAGCTCTATTTCCGGGCAAGCATGGCCTTCATTCTGGCGGAGATACACCAGTCTTACTACCTTGTAATCATTTTTCTTAGAATCAAAGCCAAAGCCATAAACAGAATGATGGGGAGATTTTGGGACATGAGGCTTGGCAAGTGTGATGAACTTTCTAATGGAGGGGTTCCATAGAACAAACATGTTGTAATCTGTGAGGTAATCATCCGAGAGGAGAATCAATCCGTTGCACGAACCCACAATTCGGAAACACTCATTGAGGCTCTGAACTGGAAGCTCTGGCTTTGAGTGTTCTTGGAATGAACCATTGTCCAAGTGTAGAGAATAGAGCTCTCTAGTGGGGTCCTTGGGGCAGTGCCTGAGAAGGAGCAAAGGGGAATTGCTTGTTTTGTCTAAATTGAGGTTAAGGTGGTTGTTGATGAATCTAGTGTGTTTAATTAGGGAGTTCCAAGATTTGCAGATAGAGGTGCACTGAAGAAGAGATTTGATGGGCAGCCTAAGAAGAATTTGGGTTATGATTTCTGGAGGAAGGTACTCTGACATCTTTATTCTATCTTTGTGCTTGAGAATCTGAGGTGCCTGCAAATCCTAGAGAAGTAGTATTAAACTCTTCAAAGTCAAGCTTGTGAGAGAAATTAATTTACGTCGTTGAAGAGGTAAAAGGATTGGTCAGGGCATCATTTTCATGCCGGCCAAGATTTGTGGACCAAAATAGTAGCCAGTTCAAACTCGGCTTGCTCATGTTCAAAGTCAAGCTTTTGATGAAAAATAAAAAATAAAAGACCCCAAGACCAAGATTGTTTAACGACCAATGGGTGCAACTTTATATGAGTGAAAAAGGTGTCTACTCTGAAGTTGGAAATTTCCTTTGTCCAAACTCGTAGCAACTATGATAGAATTAGGGATCAATCGATAGAATTAGGGATGGTAACTTGGAACAGAGCCTCTGCATTTAGGGGATTTTTTTAAAATAAATAATAGTTAAAATCTGAACACTTGATTATGTTGAAATATGAATATGGTTTGAATACTTTGGGTTGTTCTTTATTCTTCTCCATAAGGAGGTATATATAGGAGTTTACATATGAAGGTTTTACAAGGAATTAGATATAGTAAAGAATTAGGAAAGTGTTATAAAACTAGAGTAATCGGAGTATGAGAAGTACCACTGTAATATTGGGAGTGAAATTATATTTCTCTTTGTGGTGTTTACACTGACAAAATTTCTCCTTAGATAGACTTCACTCTTTCTCTTCTCTCTGACTCTCACTCTATTCTCTTCTCTCATTCGTGTGTGTTTACAAGTAAATATTATGCCTATTTATAGGCAAAGCAAATGGCTTTTAAGGGAGACATAATGATTTCCCCCCAACATTATTATTTCATCTTTTGACTAATACCCTCTAGCTTTATCTCCATATTTTAACTAATACCCTCTAGCTTTATCTATGTGGGCTTCACTTCTTTATAACACTCCTCCTTGAAGACCACATGTCCCTAGATTGGTTGTCTCATTTAAACCTTGCTTGGAAAAACCTAGTCGGAAAAAACCTAAGTGAAGGAAAAAGAGTACAACTTTATTTGGGACATAAGGGTAATGCGTTTATGTTGCCTCGTTAAAACCTTGCTAGGAAAAACCCGGTGGGAAAAATCCTAGTCGAAGGAAAAAGAGTACAACGCGCATATGTCCTATGTTAGAGGACTCTTGAATGCTGTTTGTACCGTGACTAACCGAGCAAGAGGAGTCCCACATTGGAAAACTACAAGAGATGGAGACTCCCCCTCACCTGTAAAAGAAGATTGCTCTTTCCTTAGAAGGGGATCCGGGTCTTGGATCTAGACCCATAGGCCTTGGACTCTCTCTTCTGGATCCATCTCTGGGCTGGGTTTCTCACTTGTTATCTTTATATTTGGGTTTAATCCCCTTGTACAAATGTAAACAAACATTATCATAATGAGAACACCCTTCTCCGTGGACGTAGCCCATCATTCGGGTGAACCACGTATATCTTGTCTTCTATATGTTTATCGCTTGCCCAAATCCTCACACACTTGGTGAAGGTCTTCACCTTCATCCATCATTCATCACACCTCATCACTAAGTTGGACTCAACCTTGGCCTAACCATTTTGAGCATCAACAGTTTGGCGCCGTCTGTGAGAATTGGCACAAGAAGCCTTTGTCGTTCTCCCTTCCTTCAGTGCCCTTTGGCACCCTTTCAATCATCACCTTTTAAGCTTATCGTTTAACACAATACGTGCTGAAGCCACAATGAGATCTCGAGGCACCAATATGCCGAAGACATGTATTTGCTGAAGCAACCCACCTTTCAGATACTTTGGGGAGTCTCAGTTTAAAGGCTGCCAAATATTCATCTAGAATATCACTTTGCATGGCTTGCATAGCCAGGAACAAGCCACCATTTCAATCCAAAAGGAAGCCCACGTTTCAATTTCAATTATTTAAATGAATGTCTTGCCGCCACTTTGCATGGCCAAGGAGCAAACCAATGTTTCAATACGAAGGATGCCCACATGCATCCTCCCCAAAAGATAAGATTCCTTTTTTGCATTTCGTTATTTCAATGTACTTGCAAGCACACCATATTTATTACAAGCCAATTTAACTTCATATATGAGAATAAACAAAGCCTATATTGTGGTTAGAATAAAAGCCGTTGGTGGGCCAACATGGTGAAAATACACATGGACATCGGTCCAATTACAGCCCAACATGCTGATGCACATAAGGCACAAAGGAAGCCACCAAAAATCCCACCATCTGAAGACAAAGTACGAGCTTCAGATCGGCACCTCACATATTGTCTCCAAAATATGGCACACCCCGCCAAGAAATTTCTCAAGGCACCCAGCACCCTCCATCACTTAAATCAGAAGCTTGGCACACTGTCATTCTATGATTTAAGGGCTAGCGAGTTGAACATAATTCAGCAAATGTGGATAAATGTACTACGAATTGACAGTGGCAGAATGCCGTTCGGAACTCCATCAGCCAAGTCAACCAATTGGCCAAACCTGAAACAACAAAGAAGAAGAAGCAGCTCTCTGCGATGCTATGTTTCTCCAAAAACCAGAGCATGGACCGCCGCCACCTCGCACTATCTCCTCCCCATCTCTGCCACAACCTCTCAAGGCACCCAAAACCTATTGGTGATGCCTTACCCTTTGGCAAAACTATGCAAAAGGCAAGGAGGCTCCCCAAAATCGCTAACTCGTGAAGCCCAGCTCCAAAGCAGGCCCGGCTCCAAAGTAACAAAACCTTCCCAATTAATCTTGCCGAACGGCAAGTCCGGTGCGAGTCTAGCAGTAACCTCACAAGAATTGCTTCAACGAGCTCACCACTTGCCTAACGTTGGGACTTGCAAACCCACAAGACCAAAACTGATCCAAGTCCTCCTTACCGAAGCAAGACTAGCTCCAAGAAGCACCGGAATTGCAGGCTTAGGCCCAGCCCTTGCGAACCCAGCTCCACCAGCTTTCACCCTTTGCCGAAACCACCAAGCTCCAATCCCGGCCCGGCTCCCTTGCCGAATGGTAAGGGTTGTGCAGAAGCTGTGAGGCCCTCCAACAAAACTTCTTTCGAAGATCAAGCACGACAATCTGCCACACCCATGAGACTACACGGTCCTCTCACGAACCTAGTCCCTTGCCGAATAGTAAGAATTGTGAAGAAGATCTCGGAGCTCCCCGAAATTTGTCACCAAATGACCCTGCTGAAACTGCCTAGATCACACCTTGCCGAAGACACAAGAGGCCTCAAAAAAAAAAAAAATCCAATCGACCCTTGCCGTTCGGCAAGGGTTGAGGAAAAACAAATGGGGGCACGACACCAAAGACCCAGCCCCAACTCGTCGCAGGAACCAAGGACCCAGATCCTAGTCGAACGATATCAGCTCTTACCGATCAAATCTGCCGCACCCGTGAAACCTCATGGTCCTCTCGCAAGGACACCTGCCGAAGGTCTGTGCGAAGCCACCACAAGAAGCTCAAAATTTTCTCAATGCACCTTTGCCGAACGGCAAGGGTTGAACAGCTCTCTTTGATATCTCTTACCGGGGATTTGAAAGGAGGCTCGCATATATGTTCAAGCTATGGACGTCGCAAAATGGGACCGGTGCTTTCGAAGGAATTCGGGGGCTGAGATTTCGCAGACTCGTGGTTCCTATTTATTTCGGAGGCCACTGCCGAATGGCAACGGCCTATGCAAAATATGAGCTCCTCCAAACATTCTTTCATACCTTGTCGAAGCCTTTTGCCGAAGGGGAACACTGACCAAGCTCTGCCGAATTACCCTTGCTCGTAAGAATACCCACCTTTCCCAAAGGGACCTTGCCGAACAGCAAGGCTTATAAGAGAAGTACACTTCCAAAACCCCGACTATTAACAACACACCAAGGGCCCAGCCCCAATGGTCCAACCCCAATGGTCCAGCCCCTTGCCTTGCGAAAATTTTTCTCCCCAAAGTCATCATTGCCGAACGGCAAGGGCTGTGTAACGGCTAACATGTGCTTGCTCCTTTTGTGAGAAATTCCTCCCAATAGGCCCAACTCCAAGCACATACCAAAAGTTCTCACTCTTTGACCAAAGGCCTAGTCCTATTCGCACACCTCTTGTCTCCAAAAACACCAGCACCAAGCCTTGCCGAACGGAAGGCCTCCTACCAACGGCCCAGCTCTGAACACGCAGCTCAAGACCCTACCAAAGCTACAGGCAAAAGGGGCGGACCCTTCTCATCCTCAAACCCTAGGCTACTGTGCGGTCCGTGTCATGGCCCAGCCTACTCTGAAAGGCCCAGCAGAAAATGGTCAGTCTTTTCGCCTTACCGAAGCTCAATCCGTAGCCCAAGTCCATCCTGGTCCCTTGTCGAGACTGCCATGGGCTCATCAGTTTGTAAATTTTTTTTTTTTTAAAAAAAAGGGTGGCCCCTCGCCGAACGGCAAGTGCTATGCAAAAGAATAAAGGGGCTCACAAAATACTCCCCAAGGGTCCCATGCCGAAGCTCCAATTCCCCAGCCTCTGCCGAAGCCTAGCTCGACAAAGCTAACACCCAACCCCCGTGCCTAGCCACATCGTCTTGCGACATGCAAGCTTTGTGCCTTCGGCACCCCTGTGCCTAGCCACATCGCCTTGCGAAACGCAAGCTCTGTGTTATCTTCGGCACCCTCGTGCCTAGCCACATCGCCTTGCGACATGCAAGCTTTGTGCCTTCGGCACCCCTGTGCCTAGCCACATCGCCTTGCGACACGCAAGCTCTGTGTTATCTTCGACACCCTTGTGCCTAGCCACATCGCCTTGCGACATACAGGCTTTGTGCCTTCAGCACCCCCGTGCCTAGCCAGATCGCCTTGCGACATAGAAGCTTTGTGCCTTCGGCATCCCTTTGCCCTCAGCACCCCCGTGCCTAGCCACATCGTCTTGCGACATGCAAGATTTATGCTTTCGGCACCCTCGTGCCTAGCCACATTACCTTGCAACATACTAGCTTTGTGTTGCCTTTGGCACCCTCGTGCCTAGCCACACCTTGTGTCACCTTCGGCACCTCCGTGCCTAAGCACATCGCCTTGCAAACATGCAAGCATTGTGTCACCTTTGGCACCCTCGTGCCTAGGCCCATCGCCTTGCGACATACAACTTTGTGCCTTCGGCACCCTCGTGCCAAGTTCTTTCCCTTCCAAATGTCCTTCTTACCCGGGGACTTGGGGGACTATGGGCAGTGCACTATACAGCTTGGAAGATGAATTGTGGTGTTGCTCAGCCAGTGCACTTAAAATTACAAGTCCCCGACCAAGAAGTACCTTCTTACTCGCGAACTTGGGGGACTACTGTTTGTACCGTGACTAACCGAGCAAAAGGAGTCCCACATTGGAAAACTACAAGAGATGGAGACTCCCCCTCACCTATAAAAGAAGAATGCTCTTTCCTTAGAAGGGGATCCGGGTCTTGGATCTGGACCCATAGGCCTTGGACTCTCTCTTCTGGATCCATCTCTGGGCTGGGTTTCTCACTTGTTATCTTTATATTTGGGTTTAATCCCCTTGTACAAATGTAAACAAACATTATCATAATGAGAACACCCTTCTCCGTAAACGTAGCCCATCATTCGGGTGAACCACGTATATCTTGTCTTCTATATGTTTATCGCTTGCCCAAATCCTCACACACTTGGTGAAGGTCTTCACCTTCATCCATCATTCATCACACCTCATCACTAAGTTGGACTCAACCTTGGCCTAACCATTTTGAGCATCAACAAATGCTCCCCCTGATTTTGCATGCTCCAACTTGATTGCTTGCAGAGTTGTCGTAATCCGATGCCATTTACTAACTTTTGGAATGTACATTTTGGCAATGATTTAGTGAAGAGGTCTGCCAGGTTATCGCTTGAGCGGATTTGTCTGACTTTGATTTCTTGACTCTTCTGGAGCTCATGTGTGTAGAAAAACTTTGGTGATATGTGCTTAGTCCTGTCACCCTTGATATACCCTCCTGTGATCTGAGCAATACAAGCTGCATTGTCCTCATTCAGGATTGTTGGAGTGTCTGTTGCTGAGGGTAGGGCACATGTGCTTTGGATGTGATGGATCACCGACCTTAACCAAACGCATTCACGACTGGCTTCATGGAGGGCAAGTATTTCTGAGTGATTGGAAGATGTGGCCACTAGTGTTTGTTTCGTTGAGCGCCATTAGATTGCAGTTCCTCCACATGTAAATACATACCCAGTCTGTGATCGTCCTTGATGTGGATCAGAGAGATATCCTGCATCAGCATAACCAACAATACTCTGGGCGTTGGTCGATTCACTGGAATAGAATAACCCCATGTCTGTTGTCCCACGAAGGTATCGTAGAACATGTTTGATGCCGGTCCAATGTCGCCTTGTTGGAGCAGAACTGTACCTTGCTAACAGATTTACTGAAAATGATATGTCTGGTTTGGTACATTGTGCTAGGTACAATAAAGCACCTATTGCACTAAGATATGGTACTTCTGGACCAAGGACCATTTCATCATCCCCTTTTGGACGATATGGGTCTTTCTTAGTGTCAAGCGACCGAACGACCATTGGAGTGCTAAGTGGATGGGCTTTATCCATGCCAAACCGTTTCAATACTTTTTCAGTATAAGTTGATTGATGCACCAAAATTCCATTAGCACTTTGCTCAATCTGCAAGCCAAGACAATATTTTGTCTTTCCAAGGTCCTTCATCTCAAACTCACGTTTGAGATAATCAACAGTCTTTTGAAGCTCTTCAGAAGTTCCAATTAGATTCATGTCGTCGACATATACTGCCACTATCGCAAATCCAGACTTTGATTTCTTAATAAACACACATGGGCAAATAGGATCATTTGTGTATCCTTCCTTCAATAAATACTTACTGAGACGATTGTACCACATTCGTCCAGATTGTTTTAGCCCATATAATGATCTTCTCAATTTAACTGAGAACATGCCCCGTGGTTTATTTCTGGCTGCTTCAGGCAGCTTGAATCCTTCTGGAACTTTCATGTATATATCTGTATCCAATTCTCCATACAAATATGCGGTAATGACATCCATGAGTCTCATTTCAAGTTTTTCTGAAACCGCCAAACTTATTAAGTAACGGAATGTAATTGTGTCCATTACTGGAGAGTACGTTTCCACATAATCAATTCCAGGCCTTTGTGAAAAACCTTGCGCAACGAGTCGCGCTTTATACCTTGAGATCTCATTTTTCTCATTGCGCTTTCTTGTAAATACCCACTTGTAACCTACAGGGTTCACATTGGGTGGAGTTGGAACAATATGTCCAAAAACACTCCTTTTTTTCCAAAGAATTTAATTCTGCCTGGATTGCATCTTTCCACTTAGGCCAATCTTGCCTCTGTGTACATTCATTAATAGAGCACGGCTCAATATCATCATCTTTTATGATCTCAGCAGCCACTGAGAATGCAAATATATCATCGATGATCATCTCATTTCTACTCCACAATTCATCAGTGGACGTATAATTTATGGAGATTTCTTGACTTTCAGGTACGATTGCCACTCCAGGGGCACTTGTCTCACCAATGACGTTTTCCTTTTCAAGAAGTACCTGTCCCTCTTTGGGGGCATTTGAATTATGAATTGTGGGCTCTCTATTTATTTCATTTGGATTCATTTTGTCCATCAACTTCCTCTTTCGAGGAACTGAATCCTTTGAGCCTAGTGGTCTGCCACGTTTTAGGCGTGCAGCAGATGAACCATTTGCTGGCACATTGCTTTGTCCATTATGGACATCAATCCGTGCGGGTGCATTTGCAGCTGGGATATGAGATTTTGTCACCTTTGCTGCATCATTAAATGCATCTGGCATCTGATTTGCAATACTTTGGAGGTGAACGATCCTTCTCACTTCGTTTTCGCATTGAGCAGTATGAGGATCGAGATGAGACAATGTGGATACATTCCATGATAATTCATGTCGTTTTTCAGGAATGAGTTTGCCTTGTTCTTTAGACACAGATTTTTCTCCCCTAATGGTGGGAAGATTGTCTCATCAAAATCACAATCCGCAAATCGTGCGGTAAAAATATCACCCGTCAGGGGTTCCAAGTATTTGATGATAGATGGTGAATCAAAACCAACATAAATTCCCAATCTGCGTTGAGGGCCCATCTTAGTACGTTGCGGTGGTGCAATGGGCACATATACCGCACACCCAAAAATTCTTAAATGTGAAATGTTTGGTTGATTCCCCAATACGAGTTGTATTGGAGAATATTGATTGTTGGCGACGGGCCTCAATCGCACAAGTGATGCTGCATGTAAAATGGCATATCCCCAAGCAGAAACTGGCAACTTTGTTTTCATTAGCAAAGTGCGTGCTATCAATTGAAGGCGTTTAATTAAAGCTTCTGCCAAGCCATTTTGAGTATGCACATGGGGAACAGGATGTTCAATATCAATGCCTAGTGACATGCAGTAGTCATCAAAAGTTTGAGATGTAAATTCACCAGCATTATCGAGTCTGATTGACTTAATGGGATAATCTGGGAATTGGGCTCGTAATTTAATTATCTGAGCCAAAAGCCTAGCAAATGCCATATTCCGAGTAGATAAAAGACAAACATGTGACCATCGGGTAGATGCGTCCACCAAGACCATAAAGTACCGAAATGGTCCACATGGGGGATGAATAGGTCCACAAATGTCCCCTTGAATTCTCTGCAAAAATGATGGAGACTCAACATCAACCTTTGGTTGTGATGGTCTGATCACCAACTTCCCTTGTGAACAAGCTTGGCAAAAGATGTCACTTGATAACATAATGTGTTTAGTCAACAAGGGATGTCCTTTAGAGTTGGTGATGATCCTGCGCATCATGGTGGATCCAGGATGACCCAACCTGTCATGCCAAAGCTTAAAAGCATTTGAGTCAATGGACTCTTGGTCCATGACACTATGTGCCTCAATTGTCCTTATGGTTGTATAATACAACCCTGATGAGAGCGCACAAAGCTTCTCCAGTATACGCTTTTGGGTATCACTGGAGGTAATGCAAAGATATTCCATGTTTTCCTCTTTCTTTGTTTCAACATGGTAGCCATTCAAACGTATATCTTTGAAACTCAACAGATTCCTTCTGGAGTTAGATGAATACAAAGCATCTGGAATGGACAGTATTGTTCCATTTGGTAACATAATTTGGGCTATTCTTGAGCCTTCAATCAGATCTGCAGGACCTGATATGGTTGTTACCTTTGCTTTTGTAAGCATTAATTTTGAGAAATACTTCCGATCTTGAAGGATCGTATGAGTAGTCGCGCTGTCTGCGAGACAAATATCTTTGCCATAGCCTTTGTTTTGAGGGCATCCATAATTTACATCCATGCCTTCAAATAAGTAAAATAAGCTGAATCAATAAAAAAGAAAACATTACCACTTTTATTGGATTGAAATGAAAATTAAACAACACTTCAGCTAATACAAATAGTACATTAAGAAATTTAATCTAATTCGGACTCATAAGCTTCATTCCCTCTTTCAGTAACAAAATCAGAAACATCCAGATGCGTCTTGTTTAGCTGACGCGATATTTCTGATGAGCCATCTGTGGCTGGCGGAGCATGATCAATGTAATTTATCTCCACTTTCCTGTTCTTAAGTGAAGCTTGATAGAGATCCGCCAAATGCTTGGGCGTACGACATGCGCGCACCCAATGTCCCTTTGCACCACATCTATGACAAGTGCTTTCAACATTTCTAGGCACATGGCTCGTCTGTGCCTTTCCCTTATTACGGGATGAATTTTTGCCATTCGTGGATGGATTGCTCCTTGGGCCTAAACCATCTGAACGAGCACCACGATCTTTTTTGCTTCCTTGCCAGCTACCACGCTTGCCCCCTTGTCCACGTTTGTGGATATTGCCACGAGATGAAGTGGCATTCACTTCCTGAGATGCATCATTTATTTCAGGAAGTGGTGCTGAGCCCGTTGGGCGAGATTGGTGATTCTTTAATAAGAGCTCATTATTCTGCTCAGCTAACAAGAGGCAAGATACAAGTTCCGAGTACTTCTTGAAACCGTTATGTCTGTATTGCTGCTGAAGGAGGACATTTGAAGCATGAAAAGTGCTCAGAGTTTTTTCGAGCATATCCTCCTCAAATATATTTTCCCCACATAGCCTCATTAATGAGGTAATTCTGTGCATAGCAGAGTTATACTCGGACACTGACTTGAAATCTTGAAATCTCAAGTGAGTCCATTCATATCTAGCTCTTGGGAGAGTCACCATCCTCTGGTGATCGTATCTTTCACCTAGAGCTTTCCATAGAACCAACGGTTCATCAACCACCACATATTCGCTCTTCAGCGCTTCATGGATGTGGCGGCGAAGAAAGATCATGGCCTTCACATTCTCTTCAGGAGAAGCATCATTCTCATCTACAATTGTTTGTCCGAGGCCATTGGCTCGTAGATGGATTTTGGCATCCAGGACCTATGATAAATAGTTGTCCTCGAAAAGGTCCACGACAGCAAACTCTAGTTTTGCCAAATTTGCCGTCCAAAACTTTAGGTTTGGGATCTGGGACATTAAGCCACTTATTAATAGGAATTTCAGGCCCTCATTATTCAGGTATATTAATTGATGATAAAAATAGAGTGCTATGAATTTACTGGTATGAACGATAAACCCGCACCATACCTTAAATAAAATTAAATGTGGGGTAAAGTAAATTCATAAAGTAAATTGCTTGTTGTATGAACGTTAATTCCGCACCATACTTTAAATAAAAGTAAATATGCGGTAAAGTAAATTTATAAAGTATGAGGGTTAATTCCACGTCATACTTTAAATAAAAGTAAATGTGCGGTAAAGTAAATTCATAAAGTATGAGGGTTAATTCCACATCATACTTTAAATAAAAGTAAATGTGCTTGTATGGGCACTAATTCTGCTCCATACTTTTTAAATAAAAGTAAAGGCATCTATGTGGATGATAAACCCGCGCCACACCTTTAAATAAATATTGCCGTATGGGTAATAAACCTACTCCATACCATAAATAAAATAAATGTGGGGATAAAGGCCACCACCTAATATATATGAAGTGCATAATATATCATATATTGTGGGCAATATAACTGCGCCACTATTCAAGATATAATAGATGGGTTTTAAGATCACACCATCATTTTATTATAATAATTTGTGTTACAACGTGATGGGTAAAAAATTACACCACCATAAAATAACAGGATGGGGTATAAAAACCGCACCATTCCAAATTACGTTACAAAGAAGTAAATTAAACAAGCATGGATGAAACAACATAAAAATTGTGAGAACACAAAAAAGAAAGTTTGCATGTCGTCGTAGTAGTAAAGTGAGAGTAGACATATGACAGCGAGGAGACAGAGAAATAACCACATAGTGTTGAGTCGGGAAAAATTCAGAAATAAAAAGGAGAGACTATCGTGCTGATAACATGTTATAAAACTAGAATACTCGGAGTATGAGAAGTACCACTGTAATATTGGGAGTGAAATTATATTTCTCTTTGTGGTGTTTACACTGACAGAATTTCTCCTTAGATAGACTTCACTCTTTCTCTTCTCTCTAACTCTCACTCTATTCTCTTCTCTCATTCGTGTGTGTTTACAAGCAAATATAATGCCTATTTATAGGCAAAGCAAATGGCTTTTAAGGGAGACATAATGATTTCTCCCCAACATCATTATTCCATCTTTTGACTAATATTTCTACTTTATAAAAAATAGGAAAGTAAATCCCCATCTCCTTGATTATTTAGGAGACTCACGTCAACACTCCTCCTCAACATATATGTCACTAATGCCCAACTTGGTAAGTGTGTCATAAAAATACTTCCACACTCACAGCATATGCAATATATGATCTTGGAGGACATATGAAGAGTAGAACCTTTGGTGGTGGTGATAGAAGAAAGAGTCTGGGTTGACCCCATGCTTCTGTGAATCTGCAATAAGATGGAGAATCGTATGGGTTCTTGACATCGCAGCGGAAGTAAGATGTGATATGAGAAGGTGAGGAAGGTGATGTGAGAAATTTGATGTAGGAATTGGATTTAAGAGGTATGTGTATAAGATTTGATGTTATGTGTTTAGGGATTTGGATAAGAGGATTTGAGGACTTTAGATTTGAGGGATTTGGATTTGGGGAAAAAAAAGAAAGAGGAATTTGTTTTAGGGTTTTGGATTTGAACATGAGAAATTTGAAGAAATTTGAGATAAGGGTTTAGAGACAAACCAACTTCTCTTCACTGCCCTTCCCCCCTTGAAGAGAAGGGGTCGTCAGAGTCAAGAAATAAGCAACATCTTCTTCGAATACGTCAATAAACATAGCCCTTTCACTTTTTTTTTTTTTGGAGTAGAGTTTGCCCCTCCTAGTACCACAACCCATCGTCTTGCTGCTGAGGATGTCCTGTTGTGGCTACAAAGGCAGAGGCAGGAGCGGGTGCTGTTGGAATTGCAGGACTAACAGGAGCTAAGTTAGAAGATGTGTCGAGTGATTTGCCCCTATTCTTGTGCGGAGCTTTGGAGTGGTCCCACCAATTCGGGTAACCAATCAATTCGTAACTGCCATCACGAGTATGTTTGCTTCCACCACAGTGAGTGCATTTACGTTTCGGACTAGAGCTTGTGACTTGAGTCTAAGAAGCACCAGTGGTAGAAGTCAAAGGACCCTGTGGAAGTTGGGTGGCTAGGACAGCAGTGTCTGGAGTACTGGTCATGGTCAGTCGTTGTTGAGCTTCGCGACGGGCATATGCAAAATCGAGATGGTATCCATGACAGTGGAAGGATAAAAAATATGTGTTTAGGAATTGAAAGGTATGAGGGATATGTGTATGGAGATCTGAATTTGAGAAAGATAAAGATGAGGAATATAATGTAGGGTTTGAGTTTGAAGAAATTTGATATGAGGATTTAGGGTTTGTGTCCGAAGAAAATTTGATATGAGAATTTAGAGACAACCGAGGATCGATTACTCTGATACCATGCTGAAATATGAATATGGTTTGAATACTTTTGGTTGTTCTTTATTCTTCTCCATAAGGAGGTATATATAGGAGTTTACATATGAATGTTTTACAAGGAATTAGATATAGTAAAGAATTAGGAAAGTATCTCCTAATTGTACAATAATTTATCACTTATATAAAAAAATAGGAAAGTAAATCCCTTAATTAATCAAGGAAGTAAATCTCCTTGATTAATTAGGAGACTCACGTCAACAGATTAATCATGTATTTCTTTTTTATTTTGGTTAAAATCTGGTTGCATGGCATAAGGTACCAAAAAGCCAATAGGGTCCTTGACTTGCAAAAGAGAGGTCTCATATTCGAATCCCCACGACATCATAGTTTTGTGAGTGTGAGAAATTCCCCTTCCCTGTAATGTAGACTATCACTTGTACTAAAAAAAAGCATGATGTTCAGACATTGTGCATTGGAGTTTTTTTGTTATCTATTTTCTGCACTTACTTACCCCGTATTAATATGATTTTCATGATATTATGTACATTATCTTGAGATAATTAATAATATATATATATGCACACAATCAAAATATCCATAAACATATTTTTATTTGAGTAGCAATATTTAGATTTCTACTAACTAATTGTTGCATTATTAGTGGACCATAAATGATCAGTTCGCTTCAATAGTCCGGGGACCATAAATGGCCAAGCTTTGTGGATTGAAATAGTAGCCAGTTCAAACTTGGCTTGCTCATGTTCAAAGTCAAGCTTTTGATGAAAATAAAAAATAAGGGTTATTTATTTAAATGGTCCTTAAATTTATACCTGAGTTGTATTTTGGTCCTTTAATTAAATTATTCGTTCAAATAGTCCATAAACTCTTTATTAATCGGCGCATTGGTCCTACCGTTTAACTGTACTGACTAATTTCTGTCGAATATTATTAATTTGTTCCGAAGAGTACTGACTGTTTATCCATAATATTATAAGGTGTTTTGTGCTGTTCTGGATAAATAGTATGACTAAGTTATACTGTGTTTGGTGCTGTTCCGGATGACATGAAAATTTTTTTTGGTAAGATTCATATGACAAGATTTGTTTTCAATTGTTTTTACCAAGATTTTTTTTTTTTTTTTCATATAACCCATTATAATAATTGTAGTATCTCATAAAAGGGAGAGAGAAAGAGACACAGAGAGAGAGAGAGAGAGAGAGAGAGAGAGAGAGAGAGAGAGAGAGAGAGAGAGAGAGAGATGGATACCTGGAGAAGAGTGAAGAGAATAACCTGTGGAGAAGAACTCTAGGGAGAAGAAGATGAAAAGAGCGTCTGATTTTTCTCGTAGAGCACGTGTTCTTTTTCCCTAGCCGTATAATTAAGCGTGTATTATCTAAATCGGGGTGTGTGGGTTGTATTAATTAGTCAGGTAAGAAGAGTATTAAAAGCGCAACCCGTATAAAATAGTCAGATAATTAAATAATACAAGTTGACACCAAACACCTGACATGGACTATTTACTCTTATCTAGAGTCTAATACGGTGTACCAAACGAGCCCACATTCTGTCACTGTTGGTGTCAAATCTAGGGATAAAACAGCCCAATTAAATAAAATACTAAATAATTTAAAACTAAAAATTAAAGGAATAAAAAAACCTCTCTCCCTCTCCCATGATATTGTTCATTGAAACCAATAATTTATTTGGGACGTTTGAAGATTGAAACTGTGATTCCATTTTCATCATATTATATCATTTTTGGGTACAGATCCATTGAAGCTATGTGGAAATGAAGAACAGTGTAAAAGGAGGCCTATCTATATATTTTTTAAAAAAATTGAAAAAAAAATATTAGGTAAAAGGGGCTTAATGTATTCCTTCCCATCTCACTCCAACAGCTCCTCCAAATAATTTCTCCACCCAAATCTAATGACAATATAGATTCTTGAAATAATCTCCCACAACCATCGCCCAACGCCCATCTTGTCCTCCCTGCACCCAACCCTCTCTTCCCCTCCCTCCTCCTCTCCCTCCATCTCTCTCTTTCTCGACGAGAAGCCATTGTAGACTGACGATTTCAAGATCTTGTCGCGTCGGTTAGCCATGGTGTTTTCCCAGCTACAGTTTTGATGGAGATGATGACTGAAAATTCTTTATTTAGGAAACTGAAGGCAGAGGGGAGAGAAAGGAAGAGAGGAACATAGAGAGAAAGACGAGAGAAAGGAAGAGACAGGGACAAAATGGGTTCGTCTAGATAGGGTGCTGGGTTTAGGGCTGGGGGCTGTTGACTTGGATGTGGCTAGGGGATGGGGGTTGGGATTGGAGTGTCAAAAGTCTTATTTACCTCCACAAATGTAGCATGTGCTGCCCACATGACTAAATTTAACAAAAAATGTAACGGTAGGACCAATACGATGATTAATAAAGAGTTGGTAGATCATTTAAATGAATAATTTAGTAGAGGGACCAAAATGCAACTTGTGTACCAACCCGGTCCTAAATAAATTTTTAATTATTAATTTATTCAAATAAAAGACTATTTTGCCCCTAAAATATTTTATTAGTATAAAGTCAACTTTTTGATACATGAGGAATTTGGAGATTCTGCTTGTACCTTTGCGTAGAGCATGTCGAAATGAGTCCGTAGACATGTGGTGGACTTAAATCCGAGTAGTATTGAAGAAAATACGATCAAAATACGATGAGGGGCAAAATCGTAATTTTAAAAAGTCAGATTTTTAAAACTCTCTCTCTCCCCTGCTGCGACCTCCCCATTTGTTGCTTAGCCCTTTTGTTTTTTAATGTAAGAGGTTCCAAATTTGGTGTTTTCAAGTTGGAGTCAGTTCCAGTGGAGGCTCTAACCAGAGTGGTAGTTCTGGGAACTGCTTTGGAGGTGGTACAGCTAGAGGTGCTGGGAGGCAGCTACAGCCAATCGCTAGCAGGAGGAGTCGCCCCCGGTGCACCATGTGTGGCAAGTACCATTCTGGGCCTTGTCAACAGGGCGCTACTGGGTGCTATCATTGTGGACAGTCCAGACATTTTCGGAGGGAGTGCCCGATGCTCCTCCAGGGCAGAGAGAGTATCGCTGGGCTGACCCAGGGGACTGATGTACAGAGTGGTGCTCAGTGGTAGGGTCCAAACTAGTTTAGCTAGCAGAGGTGGCAACCAATAGAGGGGACGTGGTGGACGTTCCAAAGCTACAGGCAGAGTGTATAACAGTCTCAGCAGGAGGCACATGCGTCACCAGATGTGATTATAGGTGTGAAACTCTCAGCTCTACAGAATGAGCTGGCGATCTTTGTACCTATAGGAGATGTCTTTATGGTAGGTATAGTGTATAGAGACAGCTTGGTGTTAGTGGGAGGCTGTATTTCTGGAGGCAAATTTGATTCCTCTGGATATGGTAGACTTGGATGTTATTCTGGGCATGGATTGGTTGGCCAAGCATCATGCCTAAGTGGACTATTTTCGAAAGGAGGTCATATTCCGTAGTCCTAGACAACATGAGGTCACCTTTTATAGTGAGCGTAGAGTTCTTCCATCTTGCCTCAATTCAACCATGACGGCAAGACGGTTGCTCATAAAGGGGTGTTCAGGATACTTAGCTCATATCATTAATACCTAGGATAATTGATTGAGGTTGGAGGATATTCCAGTGGTAAGGGAATTTCTGGATGTGTTTCCTGAGGATCTTCCTGGGTTACCTCATCACCTGGAGATCAAGTTTACTATTGAGCTTATTCCAGGAATAAATCCGATCTCTCAAGCACCGTATAGAATGGCACCAGCTGAGTTGAGGAAATTGAAGACACAGTTACAAGAGCTGCTGGATAAGGGTTTCATTCTACCCATTTTTTCACCTTGGGGGCGCTCCAGTTTTGTTTGTAAAGAATAAGGATGGCACTATGAGATTATGTATTGATTACAGGCAGTTGAACAAGGTCACTGTGCAGAACAGATATTCGTTGCCTCGTATAGATGATTTGTTTGATCAGTTGAGGGGTGCCAAGGTATTCTCTAAGATTGACTTGAGATGAGGTTATCATCAGTTACGAATCAGAGAGGAGGATGTGCCTAAGGCCGGTTTCTAGACAAGATATGGCCATTGTGAGTTTTTGGTGATGCCATTCGGGTTGACTAATGTGCCAACTACGTTTATGGATCTTATGGACAGAGTGTTCCGATGTTACTTGGATCGTTTTATGATGGTGTTCATAGACGACATCCTAGTATATTCTAAAAGTCAAAAGGTGCATATGAAGCACTTAGAAATTGCGCTGAAGACCTTGAGGAGGAGGCAACTGTATGCCAAGTTTATCAAGTGCCAGTTCTGGTTTCATCAGGACTTGATCAAGGGACTAGAGTCCTTAATAGCGAACAATCTTGGGAAAGGTACTAGAGTTCCGGCAATTAAGTTTGCATTTTGGTGATATTCATGTTTAAAAGGCCAGTTTTTGAAATGTTTTGAAGTTGAGTGACCCTCGGATTGAAGTTTCATCATGCGGGGGTTCAGGAAACGTAGGAAGTTAAGTTCTCGTCATATCAAGTTGTGGAGGAAGATACTTGGGAACCCGAGTAGTAAATGAGGGGTCAGTACCCTTATCTCTTCGAGTGACAAGTATGAAATTTCGAGGATGAAATTTTTATAAGGGGGATAGATTGTAACATCCTGGTCTTAAATAAATTTTTAATTATTAATTTATTTAAATAAAAGACTATTTTGCCCTTGGAATATTTTATTAGTATAAAAGTTAACTTTTTGATTGGGGAGGAATTTGGAGATTCTGCTTGTACCATTGCCGTTGCGTAGAACACGTCGAAATGAGTCCGTAGACATGTGGTTGACTCAAATCCGAGTGGTATTGAAGAAAATACGATCAAAATACGATGAGGGGCAAAATCATAATTTTGAAAAGTCAGATTTTTAAAGCTCCCTCTCTTCTCTCTCTCTCTCTCTCTCTCTCTCTCTCTCTCTCCTATGTCGCGACCTCCCCTTCCCCTTTGGTTTTTCCAGCCGACGCCCCCAACTGCCATAACAGCCCCACGCTACACTGCAAGCCACGAGACCAGACCCAAAACAACCGGCCAGGTCCCGCGGTCACAACCCAGCCCACCCCCGCCGCCAACTGTCATTCTAGCAACCGGAAAGGCCGGTTTTGGTTCGAAACTTTCCGGCTTCGATCTCCCTCCTTCGACCACCAATTCAGTCGAGTGAGGTATGCTTTCTTACCTATTTTTCATGCTCTAGCTGATGGTTGGATAGGAATTGATCAATTTCTAGCTTAGGTGGTTCAATTTATAACCATAAGTTTGGCCGATTTTTGGATTGAAATTTCGGCCACTTGCAGTCTGAATTGGACATTTCTGTAGTTGAAAAAAATGCTCCACTTGTCGAGTAGTATCTATAACCAGAAGGATTGCCCTTAATTTTGGAGTTTTTTGGCGAACGGTATCGCTTTGGACACCCACGCGATGTCGGCGCGTGGGTACTGTGGCAGAGGGGCATTGTGTCCGAGTGTGGTCCCCTAGTTGTCACGAGCACGTAAGTGTGCTCAAATTTCAAATTGGATATCGTTTGAGTCTTGAACGGATTGAGTATAGATAGTTATTTATCAGATTGTGGCATATATATTTTAAGTATAGTTGAGAATCAATTTATCAGAAAGTTGATATAAAGGTCGGGAAATGAATTGTGAAATAAAGGGAACGTGTGCATCCTCTCTAGGTTTCTCTACAAGAACTCATAGCCTCCATCCACTGATGCGTCCATCGATTTGTGATTTTGGTTTTCTTATTGTCCTTGGTCCATTTGTTGATTGCAGGAAGATGGTAAAGAATTGTGAATGGGACTTTGCGACTTGAACAGATAGAAATACATGGCTTTTATATATAGTTATTTACATTGGCACCTTTTGAGGTTTTTAATCTTTTCATAAAACCCCTTCAAGTTTTAGAACTTACACTAAAAACCCCTTGAAATTTCAAATTATTTTCACAAAATCCCTTTCTTAAATTTCCCGTCGAAAAAATTGATGATTTCATGAAATTTTTACTTTTTTTTCAAATTTAAATAACAAAATTAACCTCAACGATTAGACCTCGGTGTATGCACAATCTAACATTTTAAGTTGACATTGTCATTTGGAGATTTGTGTGTGATAGCATCAACAATTTTAAGGTAGAAAATCAATGGGAGGGGTTTTGTGAAAACAATTTGAAACATCTGTGGGGTTAGTGAAATTTCCAATACCTCAAGAGATTTTGTGAAAACACAAAAAACCTAAGGGGGACACCAAAGTAATGATCTGTCATGTGAAATCATTTGGGATCCAAATTCGGTGCACAACTTTGGTGTCCCTAGCATTATTGCTTTCAGAAACTCAAAGTGGTTAATTTGTTCCGTCTTCTGTCCAGAACACACACTATAAATACACATTTAGGAAGTTTCTAAAAGTACTGATTATGTATGGCCTAATTGAAATTGCTGACTTTTTAAAGTGGGAGCCTAGTCAAAAACATGAGCTGCCGAATCTTTGAAATTAAATAATGCTCTTGTACAATTGGATGGGGATACAAATGATGCTCAAAGACAAATTAAAGTCAGCCGCGAATGAAATGTCAAATGTGGAAAACAATCAAATTTTCAAAGCAGTCTATTATAATGACTGTTACTCTCAACATGCACCCTCACCTGTGGTATCATTAAAGTGTAATACATAGATAACATATATTAGGTGACTTGGGAGCAAGAGCGGAACTACTCCAAGAAAGGTTTTGGGGATAACAATAAAAAATCAAACATATATTGTTAATTGACCACTATATACTAGCCTATTAAAGTCCAAAAAAGTCTTAAGTCTTTATGAATATAGTTGCATGGCATCAGGAATCAATAAACATACACATTAAAAATTATAGCAAATTTGTCTTATCCCTTTCAAATTCAATTTGACTTACCTACAACCCTTCACTTTTTGCTTCTATAAGTAATATCTTGTTTTTATCAACCAAAACCCATGACTAGGATCCAACTCATCAAATTACCTTATTAAGCTATATATCTGATTTATTATTATTTTTAAGTTCCCAAAATACCCCTATTTACAATTGAGCGTGTAAGAGGCTGGTGTTTGAAGTTTTGGTCCCCCTATTTATTGTAGTGATCCTCTCCAGAATTTGTGTCTGCAATTAATTATCCATTTTGATTATGGGGTTAATTTTCTTAGTCATCCGTTTTGATTATGGTTTTAGTTTGGAGATAGGTGTTCTGATTAGGGTTCCTAAAAGTGGAAATTTGATTGAGGGGTTTCTTCTGTTGTAGTTCAAGAAATTCCAGGTATTGAAATTCCATTTGAAAATTCCGGAGCATTCGACACTGACTAGCAAGCGTGAGTGGTCTGCCATCAAATTGCAGGTAAAAAACGTCTTTCTCTTCTATGTACATGGAGCCCCTTTCATTGTTAGTCCCAACCAGAGCAAAACCAGAGCAAAATTGGGTATCTGGGTATTAGTTTACCTACACGAAAAAGATTGGTTTGATTTTTGGTTTTTTAAAACGTGGTTATGGACCTACAGCATACAAACTAGAGCAAAACCAGAGCAAACCTGGGTATCTGGGTATTAGTTTACCTACACGAAAATAGGTGGGTTTTCTTTTTGACATCTTGCATACTGTGTGAGTTTGGTTTTAATAATCATTGTCATCCAAGGAATTTTTTGCAGGTACCCTGCCCATTTTTAGGTCTCTCCCATGCTTCATAGTGTACCTGGTTTTGGTCAAACTGACAGTGGCAAAAAGACAATTAATTATATATGATGGAAAGAAACCAACATGTCATTCAAATAAGCATTCCAGTACCTTCTATGATAAACCACGATGAAGACAAATGACGGTGAGAAAATACATTTATGAAAGAATATGTTTTTCATTCATTAAAAAAACAACAATTGGTTTCAATTAAATTATGTTATGTTGCTTGATTATTAATTAGAACCGTGTGATTAGATATAATTGTGTCCGAATAAGTTTGATTCATACTAATAAGAAATTGACGTCTTGCTACGTTAACTTACTAATCGGTTATCTGAAGGGTAATGTATGGTAAATACCCTGCTCTACTTAAAACGTCTACTTCAAAAAGAAGGATAACTTCCTCCTTTATCGCCTATGGTTGACAATAGTTTACAGACAAAACAAATGACATAGACCAGGTACACCATCAAAAATGGATTCCAAATAGTGTAAACCCCTTTTTTTTTACTACACCTTTGGTAAGACCCCAGCAACAGGTACAATATCAGCAAATTCCAAGCAGGTGCAAAAAGTAAAATTGGATTGACTAATTAGTCTGAAGAAACATTGGTGCCTCAACAACATGATTTGCATCTGGAAAATGACATGCTAGTAGATACACCGCTCATATCCAAAAAAAAAAAAAAAAAAAAAAAAAACCTCTAATTCTTACAATGCTTGGTTAGAAAGCTTCTGAATCATAAACTAAAACAAAACGTAAAAACATTTTGTCCAACATAATATCGCATTCCAGAAATGTAACAAATGCCAACACACATGCATGTCATAACCCCCGGGGACTTTTAATGCCATGACATCATAACTGATAATCTTGTTCATCTGCAAAATATCATTCATCTTTCCAACTTTTTCCATCATGAAGAAATTTGTTGATGACTTTTGCATGATATTCCTTCATTGTGTTCTCTGTAAAACAAGGTGCCATGTTCTGACACTTCGAGATAGTTGAGATATAGTACATCACAGTGACCGCACAGTCGACGCTGGAAAACCCAAAAAAAAAAAGAGAATAGTTTGATCAGGTGCATACAAAAAGAATCAGTTTTTTTTTTTTTTTTCTTTTTCTCATCTAGTTTTGATCACACATGTTCTGTACCTACTTAGGAGTCATCCATTTGTTGTGGAAGCTTGAATCACATTGCCGACGTAGAAAAGTAAAAATGGCTGATGCTAAGGGCTCACCTCCACTAAATATCTTCGTTAGGAATGAAAAAAAAATATATATTCTAGGAAATGGATTGTAGGGTTTTCTTGTGCGGTGTTGACCTCAAATTTATATAGGCAATCTTCTAGATGGAAGTTGAAAAAAGTTGCTCTGGAGGTTGTCTTTTTGCGAAGGAAAGGTGTTTATGTCTGTAAAATTCAAATTTTTGGAACGTGATTGATGTCATATTGGCCAAGTCTAGTTGGATGAACTGTGGGTATAATGTATTGAACACATGCATGTTGTTGGAAATTAAACCAATCTCACCACTAGATAGAAAAGCTGTGTACTTTTAATGAGTAATGCTACACTTATTATATTTTTATCCCACATATCATATGTCATATTAATTAAATCAATGAAGTATATTTTAATAAAATAATAATAATAATTAACAGTGTTTTTTAAAGTGTTAATAAATCATATAAAAATAATGTTAAATAAATTTAATTGATGTGATTGTCCACCTCATTTCCCACATAAGGTGGTATGGGAATGTGATATACAAATGTGGTAAGAGTAGCGTTATTCATTTTACTTCGGTGGTGATCAATCAAGGTCTTAAATATCAAGAGTTTAGGAAATATTGATATAGGTAAAAATTAGATAAATTGTGATAAAAACATAGAAATTTTTAATGAAACCAAGGAAGAGAAGCCTCTCCGTACCCTATGCTTGTTTGTCAAATCTTCATTTTTTCCGTCAATTATTACTATTGCATCTGTACTTGACAATTGGACATTTTGAGTTAAGATACTGCAAATCGTAAGTAATATTAGAAATTTAACCATTCCCTTATTTTGTTTAGATTTTAATAATAAAAGTTAGAAGTAATTTATAACCTTGGAAATTTGGATTAACTAGAGTAAACCCCCAAATTATGGGTGCAATTACAAATTTATAATCAATGTTTATTATTGACTCGTTTGACCAGTACACGAACTTTGCAACACCTTTCAAAAGACATCCTTCGTTACCCAATCTATTAGTTGATCCGTTAAATGCTGATGTGGCCAAAAAAAAAAAAAATTTTCCTTTAAAAGTATTAAAAAAAAATAAAATTAAAAACTAACCCACAATCCCCATAAATAGCCAGCCGCTCTCACCAACGCACCCCCGGCGATTAGTTCTCTATCCCCATTCAAAACATCCACGACAACCACCACCCTCATACCATTCACCACACGACCATACCTACCAACCTCCCCCGCCCTCATGCCCAGCGTCCCATCCTAACTCTCAATCTTTGTCTCTGTCTCTCTTTCTCTCTCTAGTACCAAGAGAGACAACACCCAAATTTAAACGAGTTAAAATTCACAAAACTTAAAGTCATCCCTTTCTTCTTTGCTGACTCCTTGCAATTCAGAGAGATGTTAAAAATGTGTTCTAAGAGCCAATACATTTGATGTAATCTCCTTAGAATACATTTCGTATATGATAAATAAAGGGCAAGTTTATTTTGTTATCTTTTGTATCTTGTAAAGAAACAAATGTCCAAGGTATGCTAAATAAGAGATAAAGTAATCTAAAGAAGATTAGATTTGGTAGACCTTTAATCTCTAACTGTAGTATCCCAAATGTTCATAATCATAGGATTATCAAATGGGCACTGATAAACCATCAAGATTAGCACACACTATGTATGCTCAATTAGGAGGATGCTTAGCCTCTAACCATCTGTGGAGATGACACTAATATAAGTATGTGATGCTCATTGGTGAATGAGCACACTGAACGCGATCAACCGAAATTCTCGTATGGAGTTTTATCCACATGTCAAATGAGAACTCATAGTTGCAATAATGCAAATTAGTCCTTAGACCTGAGGCATCATGGTTGTCTTGTGATGCGTTATTGATCTTTGATAGCTCACACAGGCAAGTCGTAAAAGATTTTCCTTATGTGTTATTGGGATCTCTTAATTCATTATGGGGGCATGTAAATACAATAAGGAACTCTATCTTTGATAAAGGAGCATGTTTCAAGATATGATTCAATGAATCTTCGTCCGAAGTACTTGAGCATGATTTAGAAAGTGGTTCTTAATCATGTTCTATTGAATCACATGAGGTTGATCATATGAGGGGTTTGACATAATCAATTTGTACCCTAATAATATGATTTGAAACATTGTATTAGATAAGGACCGTATTGCATTGCAATTCCAATTGAATAGGTTCTTCAACTATTCTGGTTAGCTTGGGTAGCCTTAATATATTGCTAGATGTCGCTCTTGGCTTGTGGAAGTCTTAGGATTGATTGTGATCGATCCATATAAAGGAAGAATTAAAAAGGGGATTTTAATTCTAGTTGATTAAAAAGAGTTCTAATATTTTCCCATTGCCTTGCTAATTAGAACCTAATGGATCGCATACTTTAAATGGTTAACTATGAGAAAAATATATGAAATTGTGGAAATGAATTTGATTGATTTGATGCGGATGATTTACTACGTGTAAAAGTGTATTTGGGCATCGGTAAGAGTTAACGAGAAGCCCAAATGGTTGGGTAACAAGCCCAATGGCTTAAGACCCCTAAATACTATGATTTAAGTGTCCTAAGACCCAAAATTAGAAGCCCAGTGGGGTTTGGCCGAAAATGCATAAATAAGTGTATCGAAGTTGTCTCCACAAGCTTATGAACACACAAACACAATCCAATATCAACCAAATAGGTTTGGGAGATCAAAGAGAGATAAAATAGAGTTTTCAAGAGTGAAACATTTTCATCTTTCAAGGGGTTTAGATTGAAACCAAGTCTTGGGGATCTTGCAGTAGAGTCCTTGAATTCCCAAGATTCTTCCCTCTCATCTAACGGTTCCATTAGTGTGGAGACTTAGAGGCTATATCTGTTGTTGGCTCACAAGGAGGAGAAAGATCCAAGAGGAGATCCACAAAGGAAAGTCATCAAGAGGAGACCAAAACACAACTTGGTTCATATTATAGCTTCAAGGGTAATTACAACGTGTCCTTTTCTCTTGTACGTTCATTTTATGAAAACATATCAATGTTCATGGCTTAAGATACTTAGAAGAAAGTTAAACAACCACCATTCCGCTAAGATTAATTTGATTAAATGCAAGTTTAACATTCAAATGAACTTCTTAAAAATGTTTTGAAACCAACAATTGGTATCAGAGCCACAGGTCATGAACTTGATATGTTTCTAGGGTTGCCCACCAGCAGCAGGCCCGCTTGTCTCCAACAGCAGGCCTACACCTCCAGCCCTTGCTGCTGCTCCAGCCCTAGCTGCAAGTCTCCACTGAAGCTGTCGTAACCATGAGAGCCGCCAAACACCACCGGACCGCCCTGCCACCATTACCAAAGTCCGGTAATTATACAAGTTGGTCCCACCAGTTGGACCTCATAACATGAAAAAATCAAAGAAAAATAAAAATTCCAAGTTATCCTACCTTGGATGACACGGAAACTCCTCTCCTTGACAAGCAGGACAATCCTCTAAGATCTTTCTCATAGTTTGTAATTTGAAAAAAAGTGAGAAGGAGCCCTATATTTATAGCTACTGAGGTTCCATGACCTATAAAGAGTCTCAAGCCCATTTCAACTAGAACCTAATTTTAGAAAAATTAGTAAGTCAATGCCCTCCTCCTCCAAGTCACAAAAAGAAGCCCAAATGCAGATGGATAGCCCAACAATTAATTCAAACCTCCTCCATGCCACCATGCGTCATGCAGGAGTTTTTTTTGGGGGGGGGGGGGGGGGGGGGGGGGGGGAAGAGGGGCACATTTGTGGAAGAAAATATTTTCAAATCCTTGGTCAAACAATTAATCCCATCAATTTGGGGGTTATTTGATTAAATTTGGGATTCTTGCCATAATTGGAGATTGGATTCTAATCAAATCCCTAAGTGATTCAATCTCTCCAAATTAGGGAAAAACAATTCCTTTCCATGTAAGGAATTATTCTTCTAAAACCCTAGCCACCAAGACTCCTATAAATACATGGTCACTCACAAGGCATGAGGTACGTCTAAAACCTTGCAAAAATTCCCTCTCACAAGCTTGCTGTCGCCACTTTCTCCCTCTCTCACATAAGACTCCAGCCTTCACACGCAGCTCTGGCCTCTCAGTTCTCCTCGTGAGAAAAAGACCTCCTACCTTTCAATTATTTCTACATTCTTCTCATAATCATTTAATTGACTTTGGCATCAAAGGGCCTTTGGCCAACACCCCCCGAGTATGGTCTTTTCACTATGTATTATTTTGCAAGGAGAAAGAGGAACAAAGGGGAAGAAGGGATCACGAGACGAATATTCTCTTGGGAGGAAAATCACTCCCACAATTGTCATTTTGATGAAAGTGAAGATGACCTAAATGGTATTCAAGGTGAACATATTGGGTGCGAGATTGATGCATAACAAGAAGATGGTCTTGTAACACAAGAAATTGAGGCATTGAGAAATCATATAGCTGCAAGTTTAATGAGTTCATCTACTTAGAAATGTATATGATTGCTTGTTTATGACTAGTTTAATTTTTGTTATGACCATATTATTGACAATATATTTATTTTTAATGGAATACTTATTTATTTTAGAATTAAAATAATTTTTAGGGTGCGATGGAAACATATTTAATTCAAAAAAATATATAAGAGAAAGTGAAAGTGCCTTTCTTTTTACCAAACAATTGAACAGAAAAGTCATTTCAACATATTGCACTTTTTAGTCATTATAGCTCACAGCACTTTCACAAAAAAAAAACTTTACCAAACACTCAGAAACTAATTATTGTACAACAACACTTTTAACAAAAAGTTTACCACTCCAAATTGCTTTCTCTCATAGCAAATTTGATAGCAATTATTTTCCCAGCACAGCAATGTCAAACTGGCCCTTAGATGAGTTTTTTTGTTATTTTTAAAAGTTTTTAAAAAAATGTCATTTGTAAAAATCGGGGTTAAATTATGGGTTTTTATTATTGTTTTATTTTATAAAAACTGCATTTAGAAATTGTGCATTTACTCGCATTTCATAAATCTAAACCATTTAAATGATCTAATGATTTACACTAAGCTACATTAGCTAAAGGATAAGTTTGTAAATTTCTTTCAAAATTGATGATAACGTGTTCATCCACTCTACTTCTCTACAAGACCTCATGGCCTCTAGCCACAGATGCATCGATCGATTTGTTATTTTGGTTTTCGTATTGTGCTCAGTCCAATTGTTGATTGCATGAGAATGGTAAAGAATTGTGAATGGGGCGTTGTGACTTGAGCACACCGAAATACATGGCTTTTAGATATAGTTATTTACGTTGGCACCTTATGAGGTCTATAGTCTTTTTACAAAACCCCTTCAAGTTTTAGAAATTACACTAAAACACCCTTAAAATTTCAAATTATTTCGCAAAATCCTTTTCTTTAATTTCCTATCGAAAAAATTGATGATTTCATTATAAAAAAAAAAATTTCAAAAAAAAAATTTCAAAAAAAACTTTAATTTCCTATCCCTTTGTTAGGTTAACATTGTCATTTGGAGATTTTTGTGTGATGACATCAACAATTTTTAGGTGGAAAACCAACGGGAGGGGTTTTGAATCTTAAGCAACGTGAGTTGGAAAACCAGCATGGGGAACTGCGTGCCCTCCTTCTTGCCCAAGGTGTTTCTGCTGACAGTGCCGGCTGTGTGGCAGAAGCAGAAACTAGATCCTCTCATAAGGCCTCCTCAGTTCTCTTTTAGGTCCGTGACTCTTCATCCCTTCTCACTTTACTCCTATTTTTTTCTTCTTTAGTAGCCTTGTCCTGCACCAGCCTGTTTTCTTCTGACATTTACCGTTACTCTGCCTTGTAGGTTACGTTTGCTTGGTGTGAGACTGACTGGCTTGACACATTTTAGAATTCATTTTGAAACCGAAGAACACATTAATCTTTGGCTTGTATAAGTTAATTTTACTTAGGCTGTATTTCCTTTGGATGTCCCAGAACTTATACTGTGGCAAGTTTGTACTGTAATGTTGTTGTGTTTAAGCTGCTGGAACCTATGTCCCCTTTTTTTTTTGGATGCTAGAGACACATTGTAATTCCTGTTTGGTATATATATATATATATGCTGCCTGGTTGGTGGAATTCTTTGCTTGAGATCTTCTTACAGGTTGGGTACCCTTTTAAAACAAGGTAGATGCTGCCAAAATTTTGATAGGATCCTTGTTCAAACTTCTCGATACCTCCTTTTTTTTAAAAAAAAAAATTACCCCCAAAGGCTCTTGGACGTTGTGGGCATGCTAGTTTCTTTGTAAATGCTCAACTTTGCGCGCTCCATTTTATTTTGCTTAAGCATGAAGCTTGTTAATGATCTGGGATTCATACTAGTGACTTTGCTTGGCATGCTTTCTGCTAAGTAGCGTTGTTTTTTTTGTATATATATATATATATAATAGGTAAGCAAATACAGTCATAAAGAAATTCCCAGAGTCAGTTTTTAGTTTCCTTAGATAAATTATATGAATGGAATATAGATGGTCTGTCTAAGCAAGAAATATTAAACAAGTTAACTGATATGTCCATGGTTGCCAATAGTTATGTCACCAATCACAATTTTAGGCAGTCAGAAATAGTGCCTTTATTAGAAGTTGGTTTCACCGGAACCTTACATTCTTGGTGGGATAAACATTTGACAGAAGAATCTAAACGTCAAATAATTCATGCAGTTAAACTTAATGAAGAAGGTCTCCCAATATTTGATGAAAATTTAGGTCAAGGTATAGAAGACGGAGTCAATACTTTGTTATATACCATAATTGAGCATTTTATTGGAACACCGAGCCATACCACTACTAGAATCCATGATCAACTTAGCAATCTAAGATACCCAAAATTGTCTGATTTTAGATGGTATAAAGATGTCTTTATTTCCTGAGTCATGTTAAGAGAAGATAGTAACCAAGCTTTTTGGAAAGAAAAATTTATTAATGGCCTTCCAAATTTATTTGCCCATAAAATACGCACAGTCCTTAGTAATGATCAAGTTCGCATAGATTATGATAATTTGACTTATGGTAATATTATTAGCACAATTAACCAAGTTGGTATGAAAATCTGTGTTGATATGAAAATAGGTAAGCAAATATAGTCAGAAAGAAATTCCGCTAAGTATGAATTAGGAAATTTCTATGAACAATATGGTTTAGCATCGATTCCCCCATCTAGAAAAGATAAGTCTAGCCGACAGTTTAGTAAAAATTGCCACTACTCACGTAAAAGAAAGTCATTCCGACATAATAATAACAATAATGAGTTTTATAGTCAAAAGAAGTTTCACCCGAAGAAAAACTGGAAAAAGAGTCACGAGAAAAATAAGCAAAGTAGCTTTAAGAAGAATACCGACAAAAGAAAAGTAAAATGTTACAAATGTCAAAAGTTTGGTCATTATGCTAATGAGTGTAAAATTAAAGATACAATAAAGCAGTTGAAAATCACGAATGCAGATAAAGAAAAGTTAATTAAAGTTTTAGAATTAAGAAATTCTGAGTCTAGTGAAAATGAAACCATAGTTACCGACACTGAGTCAGCAGCTTATATGTCTACGGATTCCCAACCTAGTTCACCCAATATCCAGTTAGGTTGTAAAGATAAATGTTGTAATGTCTTAAGTAAGTCAATTAGTTAATTTAATAGAAAAAAGAAGTTATGGTATTCTAAAGTCACTTTATTTATTAATAATTTTGAATTAAACACAGTTGCCTTATTTGATTTAGGAGCTGACCTTAATTGTATTAGAGAAGGTTTAGTCCCCACTAAATATTACAAAAAGTCAAAAGAGTCATTAAGCACTGCCTCAGGAAAATCACTCCAGTTAAATTATGAAATCCCTAAAGCCCATGTTTGTCAAAACAAAATTTGCTTCAAAACCTCATTCGTCTTAGTAAAAAATATTACTGATGAAGTCATTTTAGGATTACCCTTTATTGCACTTTTATATCATTTCCAAGTAGAATACGAAGGAGTCATTTCTACCTATTTAGGTGAAAAGGTTAAGTTTGAGTTTTTAACTAAGCCGGAATTGCACAATTTGAAAGCCCTACAGAAAAGTGCAATTTCAAAGACAGTTAAAATAATTGAAAGTAAGAATAAACAACTAAATTTTCTTAAAGAAGAAGTTAACTTTAGGAGAATTGAACAATAGCTTAATGATGTGTCTGTCTAGTCACAGATTCAAAAGTTCGAAGACAAATTAAAAATAGAAGTCTGTTCTGAGTTACCTAACGCTTTTTGGCATAGGAAGCAACATGTAGTCAGTTTACCCTATGTTAAAAACTTAGTGAACAGAATATTCCCACTAAGGCTAGACCGATTCAAATGAATCAAGAGATAATGGAATTTTGCAAAACTGAAATTTCTGAATTACTCCAAAAAGGAATAATTAGCAAAAGCAAGTCACCATGGTCTTGTCCTGCTTTTTATGTCCAAAAAAATGCTGAGTTAGAACGTGGAGCCCCAAGATTAGTTATTAATTACAAACCTCTTATTATAGTCTTAGAATGGATTAGGTACCCAATACCTAATAAACGAGACTTAATTAATAGGTTAGGAAATGCAGTTGTCTTCTCTAAGTTTGATTTGAAAAAAGGATTTTGGCAAATTCAAATTAGTAAGTCAGATAGGTATAAAATCGCTTTTGTTCCCCCATTCGGTCACTATGAGTGGAACGTTATGCCTTTCGGTCTTAAGAATGCACCCAGTGAATTTTAAAATATAATGAATGATATATTTAGTCAATATAGTCATTTTTCCATAGTTTACATTGATGATGTTTTAATCTTTTCCCAGTCAATAGAACAGCATTGGAAGCATTTGCATAAGTTTCTTCATATAGTTTAACAAAATGGTTTAGTTGTCTCTGCTAAGAAGATTAAGTTGTTCCAAACGAATATCCGATTTCTTGGTTTTAATATTTGTCAATCTCAAATAAGTCCAATTGATCGAGTCATCCAGTTTGCAAAACAATTCCCTGATCAAATTTTAGACAAGAGTCAACTTCAAAGATTCTTAGGATCTCTTAATTATGTGTCTGATTTCGATTAGAATCTGAGATAACAATGTAAGCCATTATTTGATCGTCTCCAGAGTAATCCTCCTCCCTGGTCATCTACTCATACAGAAATAGTCAAACAAATCAAGGGACCGATGCCTCTGAAATTGGTTACGGAGGTATTCTCAAACAAAAAATCAATTCAAGTCAATCTGAGCACCTTCCCAAATTGTCCCAGTCATACAGAATACTTCCCCCATCAATGAATACACCCAAATCAGAGTCACCTTCCCAGATCGTCCCTTACCCGGGATGTTCTCCTATTCAGATCAGTAACAGATTTGCCACCTTAGGAGCCACAGTAGGCCAAATCCGTCCTAGTTTTCAGTCAGCCTTAGTCTCCAGTCATGATCCATTCCAGGCCAATACTCAGTTTACTCCTCTAGTTGTCTCTTTCCAAAAGTCATCCCCTTACATGGTTAAAAGTGATAGTCATCTCTTTATTGTTGAGTCTAAATATGATAATATTTCTAATCCAATTACAATCGCAAGGTCATATTTCCCCCCTAATTGCCACTTCATTCCTCAAGCCCCCTATAAGAATTTAAAATATTACAGAGATATTTTTCTTGAGACCCAATCAATTGAAATCAAGCCAATTAAAGATCGAAATAATCCAGCTATTATCTTTTATCACTCCCTATACATCCATCGAATTCTTAGTGAAAACGAATGGAGCAAGCACCTTTATGACCTCAAACTTCTTTAGTTAGAAGTCCAATTTAGTTACTATGATTATATTGAAGTCTGGTATTCAATTTTGCTTCATCAAACAGTTGATTTCAGTCACTCTTGGTTCATCAATTTTGATAGTAAATTCAAGAGTCCTTTTCCCTTCTGGTTCCTCCACTGGTGGGAAAAACATGGTCCAGTTATTGAGCTTCTTCCCCCTTATATGCAAGAACTAGTCAGTTATTTCACCAATAAGCATAAGTTCAATGAGTCAGAGTTGTTCTTCCCTAATTTACTCCATTTCATTGCTAGGTACAAAGTCCTATGGATTCTTAAATGGTCATACCAAGTCAATTGGGATTCTAGATATCTCTCCCGTCAATTTTCAATCAAATGGTGGGACAAGTTTAAAATAGAAAGAATTGCTAATTATCTCTATTCAGATTACCCCCTTGTGAAGCCTCTCCAGTCAGAGAAAAAGGTGTCCCTTGCAGTGTCCCATTCTTCTCTCCTAGTCGAGGGAAAATGAGAGTCAGAATTACAAGAAATTGCTAGACAGTGGATGGCTCAAGCCTCCCAAATGAATGATGATGAAGATAATGATGCTAATAGTGATGCTACCCCTAAATCTCAGTCTTCTACTATCCAGTCTCGGATCCCTCCAAGTCAAAAGAAGCGGTGGAGTGATTATCCTCCTAATAGTCAAGCCCCTATGATTTCAGTCCATTTGATCTCGGCAAAGATTAGCAGTTTTTAAGACAGTCATCATGAGCCCTAACAAAAGCAAAAGTATTTCAGCACTCAGTAAAAGCAGATGCTTTCGCGTGCTTCTACAGTCAAAAGTTTATTTCTGTCAAAAGTTGTATGATTTCCAGAGTAGTTCCCCCGTGGTTGAATAGTCAAGTTATCTAGTCTATTTAAGAAGGCTTCGTCCTTAGTTATCCTCGGAATGTATAATTTACTGTTCTCAGTTTTATAAGTTCTCTCAGGAGTACTACCCTGATGAATTCTTGTACTTTCTGAGGGATCGAAATCTCTTCAGTCAAGATTTCTTGTAAGTTTACATTTCTCAAAGTTATCAAAGTTATTTTCAATAAAATCTATGTTTCAAAGTCATATTTATGTTCAATGTATTTTCATCTATTCATTAATTTCATTCATGCATAAACTCCGCCTATTTTATTACTTGAGTGCCTATACCTATTTTTGCTTATATTCTTTCTCCTTCTGTTTCTAGATCCCTTCCTATTTCTGCTTATATTCTATCTCCTCCTGGATCTCTCTCTCTCTCTCTCTCTCTCTCTCTCTCTCTCTCTCTCTCTCTCTCTCTATATATATATATATATATATACACATACATGTATATATACCTACATATATGTATACATACACAGGAGTTTGGGATGCAAAAAGACAAATTCCCAGAGAGTTTTTTTTTTCTTTCTCAAAACACTCATTCATTTTCATTTCAAATCCCATGGTACCATGATGGTACATCTTACAAAAGTTTCCCAGAGCAAAAGGCGGAATATAGAAGGAGACCATATTTAAAAAGGAAATGAGATAACACAAAAGGTAAGATACGATGTCTACTTAGTAGTAGTAAGGCTTGAGCCACTTTCCATTGATGGGATCCATTAGCATGCCTTCCTTGACGGGGATCAAGCGATAATAGCTACTGCTATGTACTTCCTTGACTGCAAACATGCCTTCCCATTGTGGAGCAAACTTGGAAGGTCCCGACACTAGTCTTCTCACATGCTCCACAACTTTTAGCACAGGATCTCCTCGTTTGAAGGTTTGAGGCTTGACGGTCCTGTTATATGCTTGGGAACAGTGTGGTAAAGTGCCATTTTTCTTTCGGCTTCTACTCTTTTTTCTGTCTAATAAGCGCCAGTCCGAGCATGACTTCACATCCCATTCAAGATCATTGACAGCCGATACTCTGGCCGTGGGAATGGTGATTTCCACAGGTGAGATGGCATCAAACCCATACACAAGCGAATAACGCGAATAACATGTAGCACTTCTTGGAGAGGTGCGGTAAGCCCACAAGGCATCTAGTAGATGAACACTCCAACCACCTTCGTACTCATATACCATTTTGCTCAAAATCCTCAGTATGATTTTGTTTGTAGCCTCCGCTTGACTGTTTCCCTGTGGGTAAAAGGGTGTGGAGCGGCGATGCTTGATACCGTAGCCACTAAGTGTCGAGCTCACTTGCTTGTTAACAAAAGGCGTGCCATTATCAGTGACCTTTTTGTATGGGATTCCAAACTTGCACACAATGTATTCTCGAATAAAATTTGAGATAGCAGCTCCCATCGCCTTTCGAAGAGGAATTGCCTTAACCCACTTTGTGAAATATTTTGTGGCAGTGAGAATCCATATGTAATCATCATAAGGGGGATGGATTGTCCCAATTAAGTCAAGCCCCCAAGTATGAAAAGGCCAAGGAGTGCGCATGTCTTGCAACAACGTAGAAGATCTATGACTTATCTTAGCATGAATTTGGCACGTGTGGCATCTTTTGACAAAGTCATGTGCATCTTTCTTCATGGTAGGCTAGTAATACCCAAAACTTCGTAGCTGCTGGTGAAGCCTCTTTATTCCCTTGTGCTCTCCACACTCTCCAGCGTGTATTTCTTGCATGACTTGATGTGCCTCTGATTCTCCCAAGCATTTTAGTGGCTCACCATTGAACCCTTTTCGGTAAAGAGTCGATCCAAGGATGATTGCATAATCTTTTAGGTCTTTAATGTTACTTCCTTCGCCTAGCTTTTCTTTGACTGGCTTTCTCCAATCATCATTTTCTTCCAGCAGCTCCCCCTGGAACATCGCTTTGATTATAGGCATACCCTTCTTTATTACTGTGATATTAGGCTGCTCTTGGACAAAAGAAAGCTTTGACCCCAATGTAGCCAAAGCATCAGCATACCTATTGGTGACCCCTGGAATGTGCTCCATCACTATTTTCTTGAAAGAATTAATGAGTCTTTCAGCAGCTGTACGATAGGGGGCCAAGGTTGCCTCTTTCACAGCAAAGCTTCCTTGTAATTGACTTAGCACCATGTTCGAATCGCCGATGATCTTCATCCTTTCTACACCCATTTCTTTTGCTGTAGACAACCCCATGACAAAAGCTTCATACTCCACCACATTATTGGAAAATCTAGTTTGAATGAAAGGGCTGTAGCTTGCCCCTCGAGGTTAATAAGTGCTACGCTTGCTCCTCCGCCATTGGTTGCAGAAGAACCGTCAAAGTAGAGGGTCCATGGTTCCTCCTTCGTAGCAATGGCAACAACTTTCGGCAACTCTCCTAACACTTCTTTGGATAGGGTAGACCCTTCTGCTTCAAGGAATTGAGCTAACATGTCAATCACGACTTGCCCCTTGATAGCTTTCGGGGTTATACACGCGATCTCAAACTCAGATAGTTGTAGCAACCAACGTGCAAGGCGTCCTGACAACACTGGTCTTGTGAGTAAACACCTTACAGGATCAGACTTCACTATGAGCTATAGCTTGTGAGCAAGAAAATAATGTCGCAATTGTTGTGCAGCATAGACAAGGGCGAGGCATAAGAGTTCTGTCTTTGGGTACCCTGTCTCAACTCCTCTTAATTGTCTACTCACGTAATAAATGGGGCTCTCCTCCCCATCATGACTGTCTTGGGCAAGCAAAGCCCCAACCGCAGCATTCGTTGCAGCCAAATAAAGCTTGAGTGGAAGTCCCCGGATGGGTGCCTTCATTGTGGGCAGCTTGGCAATCAATTATTGCACTTGCTGCTAAGCTTCTTGGCATTCCTTGCTCCATACATATGGTTTGCCCTTCTTGAGTAAAGGAGTGAAGACGTTCATCATGGCAGCGAGGCCTAGGATAAAACGTTGAATGTATGACAGTCTTCCCATGAAACTCTTCAATTCCTTTGGGTTCCTAGGTGGTGCAAGAGAGTTTATGGCCCTAGTTTTCTCAGGGTCCACATCTATGCCGCGTTGGTGCACCTGAAACCCGAGAAACTTGCCGGATGAGACTCCGAATGCACACTTCTTTGGGTTCATCTTCAACCCATACAACCGACACCTTTCGAGCACCTTCCTCAGAACATCCTGATGGCTTCCTCTGTTTTTTGACTTCAACACAAGGTCGTCGACATAGTCTTCCACCTCTTTTCCCATCATATCATGGAACATTGCTGTCATAGCCTTTTGGTAGGTAGAATCAGCATTCTTGAGACCGAATGGCATGACTGTGTAATAGAAATTCCTGTATGGTGTTCGAAAGGCTATCTTTTCGGATCCTTTGGTGACATCTTTATTTGGTTATAGCCACTAAATCCATCCATAAATGACAGCAACCCTTGCCCTGAGGTCGAATCGATTAAGATATCCATATTGGGCAGTGGGAATTCATCCTTTGGGCAAGCTCGGTTAAGATCTTGATAGTCTGTGCATATCCTAATCACCCCGATCTTCTTCTTCACAGGAACAATATTTGCTAGCCATGTTGGGTGCTTGATTGGTTTGATGAACCTAGCAGCTAATAGCTTCTCAATTTCTACTTTGATTTGGTTTTCGATTTTAGAATGAAAATTCCTTCTTGGCTGCACAATAGGTTTTGTGCCAAGGTCGATATTCAAAGTGTGACTTACTAAGTTTGGATTTAGGCCGGGCATTTCTTCGTAGCTCCAAGCGAACACATCTCGGAATTCCTTTAATAGAGATGCCAAAGCTTTTTTCTCTTCGCTTGTCATGTGAATGCTGATGGAGATGGGCCTTTGGATAAAGGGGTCATCACTCAAATTGATTGCTTCCAGCTGCTTCACTACTGCTGTTAAGCCATCTTGCATATGCATGGGTGCCATCATAGGCTCTTGGAAAGCGCAAGGCATGGGTGTTTTGTCCTTGGGACTTTTATGGCTATCCATTTGCGCCACTTCTTCTCCATACTTGGGGCTTTCTTGTAGAACATGGTCGAGCCCCCAAACCTGTCATAAGCGGTATACTGTACGTCCATCCGGCAACATTACTTTCGATCATTGAGGTTGATCGTATGCATGGTTGTTGACCTCCGAGTGCCTATTTCTTTCTCGATCCACAATGGTTATGAGTTCCTCATTGCTCAGATCATGGATTTCAGTCTATGAAGGTAGGTAGGTCCCAAAATCTTTGGATGGGTTGTTTCTAGTACCCGTGCATTCAGTGTAGAATTCTGCCTCGGAGTTGTGGGCTTCGTTTTTGTTAAACAGTGCTTGATTTCTTGGTATGCAAAGTGGCCTTAGTCCAATCCTTCCCTTCACGCATTTATGGTAAGTAGAGACCACAAGTTTGTGCTTGTTGAGCCATGGCCTTCCTAGTAAAGCGTGGTAAGCCACATCCATGTCTACTACATAGAACTTGGTAAGTGACCGGATTGGCCCTACCTTCAGGTTTACTTGTATGTAACCGATTGTAACCTCACTCTTATTCCCGAAACCACTGATGCTTGTTTGGGATTGCACAATCTTGGATAATGGAATACCGGCTGCTGTAAGTACATACAGAGGCAAAATATTGACAGAAGAGCCCATATCCACCAAAGCTCTCCTTATAAACACATCATTGATTTGTTCCTCCAAATAGGGCGGCCTCCTATGATCCGGATAATGGGACCTCCATGTCTTCGTCCATGAAAACAATAGCATTGTCGTTTTCTAAGAATGACCTTTGTGGTTGAGCAGTGAAGCAATGGGGGTTAGATTCTGCCGAAATGTTCATGAGAGCTACAGCAGCAGCTTCCCTTGCTTGTGGTCCAAAGCCAAGCTGGTCAAAAAGCGACTTGAACTTTCAAACCTAGGTAACGCTTCATTACCGTTGTTTCCGCTTCCGTAAGAGTGGAACATTACAGCAGCTGTTTCCTACTGCCTAGACGAAGCTCCCAAGCATTGCTCTTCCGGCATGTCCAACATGAACACTTCATTGTCTGCACAGCCATCCCATCTGTCAGCGAGTGGCCATGGCGTGTTGTAGCCTGAAAGTTTTAAGTATTTACACCAGTAGGCCTTCTCCATGTTTCCGCAAGGTTCCCAAATAGCCTCTGGTGGCTTTGGGTTGTTCTTCCATGGGTGACACAATTCATCATCATCGAGCAAATGGTCGGAGCATGTGGTAACAATGGCTGTCTCCTTCCCCCTTCGTTTTGGCAAGGGGTCCTCATCAATGGCTTGCTTCCTAGAGGGAAGCTCAAGAACTCCTTCATGTATTTTAGCATGTAAGATCCTTCTTAGAGTCTAGCATGCAGTGGTCGGATGCCCCACGAACTAGTGATAATGGCAGTGCCTAGGATCATTATTCTTTTTTCTGGTGGGAACTTTGTAGGCTCTGAGAGGCTTAATTGCACCATCAGCAATCATCGTACCGAGGATGGTGTGCAATTCTTCATCTTTGCATGGTAATGGCGGATATGTCTACCTATCCTTCCGTTTGCGTGAGTTGTAGTCATTGGATGGCTTGTCATCTATAGCTAGCGTTTGCTACGCTTCCTTCTTCTCACTCCTCCAGAAAATTGACTGATACCAATATTCTCCAAATAAACTCTATAATCTGCCACGATGTTGCTGATGTAGATCTCGACAAGTGCCTCCTCATCCTTTTCTTCATAGCAATCCAGGGCCAGGTCCTGAAACCTGCGTACAAAGTCCAAGGGATCTTCCCCATGTTTTTGGCGAGTGTTGTTGAGTTGAGTGATAGTTACTCTTTCCTCATACTAAAAGTATTTCTTACAGAACCTGCTTGCAAAATCCTCCCAAGAGCTAACAGAGCCTGGTGCCAATGTTGTGTACCATGTATAGGCCCCATCGGTGAGGCTTTTTGAAAACTCTCGGAGTCGGAGATTATAATCACCAGCATGTGGTCCCAAAGCAACAAAGAAACGGTTGACATGCTCCTTCGAGCTCCCTTTCCTTCCATGGAAGAGAACAAAACTTGGTGCCTCGTAACCTTTAGGATATGGCTGCTGAAGTAAGCTCGATGGATATGGTGGCTGAGGAATGTACTTCCAATCTTCTTGGCTTCTGCTAAGCTCCTTTTCCAGCATGGCGACGACATCCTCCTGGGTAACAAAATATGGTCCTTTTTGTTCAGACCCTTTTCCAGCAGCAGCGGACTCCTCTTGTAGGTGTCTGTCATTTTCATTGCTTAGCTTAGAGACATAACTTTTCAGTTCTTTGATGGTGTCCATCATCTCCCTCTGGGTTTCTCCCATAGCATGGATAGCTGCATTGAGATCTGTGAGGGTGAAATTATGAATTTCCTATGTTTTCCAGTTTCGACCTTTGTCCTTTTTTTACCTGTAACTTTCCAACCGTTGATCCAAATTTTATGTTCTTTATATGGTTGAATTCAGCATGAAAAACTAAAGAATCCAATGCGGAACAAATGTCAAAATCACTTACATAAATGTAGAGAATTCAGTAAAAACAACACTCAAATGTTCAAACAACAAACACAAGTGGCTCCCAGTGCATCTTAAGTATATATTGAATGATATAGTGACCAAGTTATTTGATTTCATACTTGGATGAATTAGACAATTGGATTTTTATATTTTACAAGGATAATTTGGTGTATTTGTTCAAGAACTTATGTTATGTGAAAGTATTATAAATTGTATTTTTATTAGTATGTTTTTATTACGGTACTACCGGCATACCGAACCAATCCAAATCGAATATTAGGTTAATCGATCTGAAGTCTACCGAAGCCTTTGGTTTGGTTAACAGAAGAGAAAATGGTCTATCAAAATTTTTATTTTGGTTAACGGAAGAGCCTTCTTCCATTCACTCCTTTTTGGTGAAATTTCTTTAACCAGAGCGCATGGGTCATAGACTCTTTGGGGTTCCAACGTTTTTTGTGTGGCTGGACCTCCCCTATGAGGGTGAGGTGCCACCTGCTTTCTTCCTTGGTTTTCAAATTAGAGCTCAAAGAGGAAAAGAGAATGGATAGAGTCTTTTGTCCAATGGGTACTCCTCCTACACATATGGAATTCCTTTGGTTCCTGCAATGGGTTCTCGTTGATTGTTATGGAGCTTTGACAAGGGTGGAATACGATGCTAGATTTTTACAAGGCACTAGTGACAGGACCCGCCCCAGAATTTCCCGAAAACCGGAGCGAATCCCGTCTTTTTACCAACATCTCCCTGATGCCGGGCCCGCTTACTAAAGACCGAGACTTTCTATCAAAATTTTGGCAGAGTCTCCCTATAAATTGAACATTTTCCAAAATTCAACCTGCTCAAAATTCAAAGTTTAAAATACCCAACCGGCAACATGCTTTCAAGCGAATATACAATTTACAACAAAGCCCTCCGGCCTCATAAATCAAACCCTAGCCCGGGCGATAACAGAGCATATCTAAAGAATTCAATTACAACAAAAACAAAGTTCAAGGGAAAATAAATGAAGGAGTCCTACGAAGGCTCAAGGCTCATAAGCACACGATCCGGCTTGGCTGCGGAGCTCAGTCAACTACTGGCTGGGGGGCACAAAATAGAAAAATGTGAGTGGACAAAATAAAGTTCAATTCAGTGTAAACCAACATAATATAACCCCACCGTTTAATAAATCATGCAAGAAATCCCAATGCATCCCAAAACCAATCATAATCAAGTATATTCATATAAAGTTAAAACACCGAATGCCAAGTTTGAAATCTATAAAGAACACTTTACAAACCCACCATTCAAATATTATAAGTCCCAAACAAAACTCTCGAAAGCGTACCCATTGGCACGACAGGCAAAGAAGTATCCTCACCGAAAAACAAGAACGAATGAATAGGTATATTTATGTAAATATATAATATAGGAGATGTTGTAAATAATTAGGTGTGGAGCCCACATGTTGGAAGGGGGCCCACATGTTGGAAAACTTTGCCTATTAATTGTTAGAAAGAAACACAGAAACGGTAGAACGAAGAAAATCAGTTTTCTCTACTTTTCTCTATCTCAGTTTCCTCTCAAATTTCTCTTTGTTTTATAACACGTTATCAGCACGAATTCGCTCTCAAATATACAAGCTGAATTCTCTGAAACCCAGACTCAGTTCCCTGCTTCTTCCTCTGTTTCTTTCACAAAGAGAAACCAAACATAACAGAGCAAGAAACAGAGAAACTAAGGCACACCCAAAACCACCACTTCTGAGTCTGACGTTGTAAGAAAGTTTGTCTGTTTGATGAAACTTTCATTTGATGTCCTTTTGCTTTCCCATCTACTCGGGCAGAGGTTATTAGCGATGAATGGGAATTCATAAACATGACTGAACAAGAAGAAGATTCATGGCTTGACTTGGATGATAAATCATCAAACAGCAAGGCGTCACAAATCAGGAGGAGGACAAAAAGCCCACCAACCAGTCCGCCCCACAGGGATCGGTTCCTGTTCCGGGGGCCAAGCCCATGGATTTGTGCAGCTTGCTGGAGGAAACTGCTCACTACATAACATGCTCATAACATGCATGTTGGCAGCAAAACTTCATGTGGGTATGGGGAAGCCACAGAGGAGGAGCTGATGGATGCCATGGCTATGGTCTCATCAAAAGTCTCCAGCAGCAACCACAAGATGGAGGCACGGTGGTCCAATATTGGGTTCATGGCTAACAGAGGCTGTGAGGCTGAAGAAGACAACCACTTTGGCCTCCTCTGTGATGATAATGATGATGATCAGTGTTCATCCCAAAACAACAACAATAATAGCATGGACTTGCAACTAGAAAGTGGGCCGGAAAAAAAAAAAAAAATTTGGCTGGCATGTCTGTCGGATAAACGAAACGAAAGCCACCCACTTGGTCTCACTGATTGACAGCCGCCCACTAAGTCTCTTAGTTTTGGAATCTTAACGTGCACTTCGGTCGGGGTAAATATGACTTCTACTTTATAAAATAATTTGATATATCAGTATAATAATATCATACTATTTGATTGTGGTGTTGATATGAACCCACAAATAATTGTCTTTACTTTATTCATTCCGCAATTATTTTATTTACTGTATGGTGTAGGTTTCTTACCCATACAAGCACATTTACTTTATCATAAATTTACTTTAAAGGGTGGTGCGGGTTTATCGTCCACGCCTTTACTGTTATTTAAATGTATTGAGCAGAATTAGTGCTCATACAAGCACATTTACTTTATCATAAATTTACTTTAAAGGGTGGTGCGGGTTTATCGTCCACGCCTTTACTGTTATTTAAATGTATGGAGCAGAATTAGTGCCCATACAAGCACATTTACTTTATATGGAGCAGAATTAGTGCCCATACAAGCACGTTTACTTTACCGCACATTTACAGTATGGTGCGGGATTAACGTCCATACAGCAATTTAATTTATGAATTTACTTTACCGCACATTTAAAGTATGGTGCGGGATTAACGTCCATACAAGTAATTTATTTAAACGGTAAATTTATTTTATGGATTAATTGTGTTGTATGATGAGTTTTTACAGAATACAGATCAGGACCAGAAGTTCCTTGATCCTCATCATACATTTACATCAGGACTTGAAGATCCTTGATGATGATATTGATATGAGAGCTGGCAGTCTCTCCGGTACTATATTTGTAAACATGTGATCGGACTTAAGGGTCCTTTATCCCTGACATGTGAATAAGGACCTAGAGTTCCTTAATGATGTAACAGTACCGTATTGGTTCATAAGTGCCGTACACATGGATGACAACTGTACTGGCAGATGTACTGTACATATGAATAGATATGTATTCATGATTGATGAATAGTACTATTCACATGAATAGTGACGTATGCATAAATATTAACCATTTTGGGTAAACCGTCACTATATACAAAATGGAACCTGCAGTTCCTTAAACTCATGGATAAACAATTAAATGAGATGCCAGAAGTTCCTCAAAATATGGACAATTATGTAAGGGCTTGAAGTCCCGAAATATGTATAGAAAATTGTAAAAATGTCCATACCATGAGAATATGTGATTTTGGCCTGAAGTTCAAAATCTAACAGTGTTGAGAACCTAAAGTTCCAACAGTTAAATGGACAACCCTTGAGGTATTATTGCAAATTGTGGTACACCACATATTTCTTTGGCATAAGAGAATGATGAATTTAATAAAGTTCGATTTTGTTATAATCGACACCTCAAGGAAGAAATATATTTTGTGAATTCCGGTTGTTAAGAATACACCGTAAAATGGATAATATCAATATAAACTTCAAATGATGAATTGAGGCTCCCCACATATTTTGTTATATCTGGGCCGGAAGCCCATGGATCCAAATATATGAGAGATCCTAAAACTTGAAGTTGTGGGTATATAGTAGTTAATGTTCTTCACTACTATATTGAGATATTATCGTGGCTTTTACTCAATTCATATTTCATGTCCATTTGAAAATGGCGAATAAATTATGAGTTTGGGTTTAACCCAGACCAAAAGTTCTGGGCTCACATGCATGGAAATATGAGAGATTTGATGTGGTTATTTGAACCTATAAGGCACAAGGTTCCAAACCGTCATTTTGAAAAGACGTAAAAACCACATATGCAAGTTTAAGAATGTGCGCAATTATTATTATAAAAGGAAAGGAACATACAACAGATAGATTTTTACACCTGCAATGAAGGTGCAGGCCCTGTAAAATCTATAAAATTACATTATGTTCTGGAAGCCTCTGAAGGAAGAGGACGGCGCTTCTTAAGCCTAGCCATGAGCCTCTCATGGTCTCCCAAAATTTTTTCATTTGAGACCTGCAGCATGTCTAGCTTTCTCTGTGTATCAACAGAGTACGAACTCACCAGTTTCAACAAGGAATTATTCTCTCCTTTGAGTTTCTCAACCTCCTTTTGAGACTCATGAAGCATTCTTTGAAGAGAATAATTTTCAGTTGTCAGCTTCTGAACCTCGTTTGCTCTAACACGCAAACGATCAGCCATGTTAGAAACAGAAGCAGCACTCTGAATGCTAAAAGCCATTGAGTCATCAATAGCTCTTCCTCAGACCTCCCTGTCAACAACATTTCATCCATTGGAATAATGAAATTCCTAGCTACTATGACAGCAGTAGCATCATTCATCATCACAGAATCATTAACTGTGAGATGACGATTTTGGGATACAAAGGATGGACGCCAAACTTTGGCGTCACTGGTTGTTGTGGGAGCATCATTTAAATTGAAATTATTTGGGCAGGAAGAAGAGGAAGCCATTTTAAGAAGGTTTCAAAGAAAGTCTTACAAAACTAAAGTTTCAGAAAATGAAGGAAGTTGAGTTGAAACAAAGTTGAGTTGAAACGCAGTTGCTCAATCAAGTTTTGCAAAGGCAATATCTATAGACGAAAATGTGGCAACTTTTCAGGATTCCAATATCTTCTCGAATCCCCACATTATCTTTTTCTTTCGCAAGAGTCCAAAACTTCACGTGGCCTCTGATAATGCCTGTCGGCACTTTCGGCGTTTTTCAAGTATTATTTTCAAAGCCGATCTTGCTTTACGGATTTCACGGAGCTACTTTTTCAAAAGTATCCCGAGAATCTCGCAATTTTCCTATGGTTAATTTGAAATTCACCGGTTCTACCTATTCATTGTATTTGTGTATAAATGTGTTACTAACGAAATTTTCTTTGTAGAAGACATCCAGTTTTCCCATACAAAATGATGCTATATCTACTTGTTTTTCTTATCATTAAGCACTTAATATGCCTGAGAAGCAAGACTATCTCTGATCATCCATTCAGGAAGCAAGACTATCCCTGATCATGTTTCTGCAAGATCAGGGAATTGTGAAGGCGGCCTTGTGCTCTAATCTCCTGAGGTCCTTCTAGACTAGGAGAATTGAGAGCTTGTTTTCTGCTCCCACCAGCTTCCTTCCTTGATTGATGAGCTGCTTGTCTGCTCCCACCAGCTTCCTTCCCTGATTGCTTACCTTATCTTGCAATCAACATCACAATTTTTTTTTTTTTTTTTTCTTTTGCAGCTCTCTGTTCATAAGAGATTTTATTTCTTTAGAATGAACATCTGAAGAAAGAATCCATGAAGTGATCCTAACTCTGAGAGTTATTGACAGAGAAAAGAATTGTGATTTTGCTTTTGCAGGATATAACTAGATCATCAAGCACTACATTTACTGGGCCGATACAAGCTTGAATGATACTTGAGAAAAGTTTCTCCCACCTAAGGATGTAAGCAATACTTGTGTTATTTTATGCTTATATACTTATTTGATATTTTATCTTGAAAGGTAACCAAATGGGGAGATAAGTCTGTTCCAAAAGAATGGCTTGTATGTATCCATGAATTATTAATGCAAATTTTACAAATTGCAAGTTGGATACATTGATAATACACTGCACAAATTAAAGTCCCATAAGAACAGAATATGGGTATAGCAGTGATCAATATGATGCACGCCTGTTGCGTAGCAAATGATGTGGATTGAAGTCCCGAAAGGACAATCCCTTGACATGTCAATATTGATATTGTGCACGCCTAATGCGTTGCAAATTGTATGGGTTAAAGTCCCAGAAATTAATTGACATGTATATATATTAACCTGTAGCATGCCTGCAGCATGACAGATATATGGTTCTAAATGTTCCAACTCCCTAAATGGAGATTATCCACGCCCTACTATAACATAACGCTCCATTGGAGGTTATAATCCACATTCTCACATAATAAAAGCCCCCTGCAGTGGCTTGGGTACCCAAAAGCAAAGAAATGCTTATAATTGATGCATGCGCATGCACATGAGAATGGTGGGATCATGAATTGATGAATGACAAATTTTGATTTTGGAGTAGCTACTCAAATCATCAATGGGCTGTGTTGATTGGAACCACGTTCAATTATTAAATGTCGACAATATCATTGGCCAAAATGGAATGAGGCAATTCCATTATAGATGAGAATGAACGTGAAAGAACAAACCCACAGTACGAACCCCAAAATTTGTTAATACTGAAAGTTATACTTGGGTGTTCGGAAT
>NW_023010087.1:0-8080 GCF_902201215.1 Prunus dulcis
CAAAACAAGTACCATATATGTTACATTATCGCAGAACTCGGGGACACATGGTCAGCCCGAGAAAGCATATCTTCGCAGAACTCGGGGGACACCTAGTCAACCCGAGAACACATATCCTCACAAAATCGAGTGATCAGCCTGAAACGCATACCCATCAATTCCCCTCACAAGACTTAGGAAGATATAATCAACCTGAATGCAAATCCTCACACCACACAGTTCAGGCGTCCTCGAGACTAGTGAGATGTTGTCATAAATGATTAGACTATTACGGAGGCAACTGCCAGGGGGGTACTCCTACGGTGGGTTTGAAAACCATTTTCTGAAACTTATCAGAAAATTCATCTTTTTCTACAAATCCACTTTCATAAATCCATTTCCAAATCCTTTCTCAACTTTCCAAAAGTCAGTCCTTAAATAAATAACCAAAAATCCCTTTTTTAAAACGAGATCAATCCCAACATTCCTTAATTTGAATTTGATCATGCAAAATCTCTCAAAACTATTCTCAAACTACATTCAAATACGTACAACATACTATTAAGAAAACTAGTGTTCATAGTTCATTGATTTCAAGCCACTGAGCATATATTTAAATATAGACATATAATCTGGCATTTAATTAATTTATTATTCATTCCAAAACCCAGTTATCCAAGCCCTTCCCAACTCCACACAATTAAACATAATATAACATGCTTTGAAGGTAAAAGCAATTGTATAACAATTCATAAGCATTCAATGAAACTCTCATAACATAATACCATTTTAAAACAAACCTCCAATTACAATTACAACTACTAAATAGCCTCAACCGAGTCGACATAGACCACTATCTAAGTCAACTTGGCTCGTGGGGCCCACATCCTCAATTTGTTATATGATAATTCCTATTGGTCCATAACCATAAGTTGAACTCATCCAAGAAGTCTCATCACGATCCAACGAACGGTTTGGCCCCGATCGTGGAATTTGACCAATTTGGTCTACGGGGCCCACAACCTCCAATTTTCGATCCAAACATTCCTATAAGTCCAACAAGGTCTAATTAACAAGTTCTGAGAGCTTGGTCTCAATCGAGCGATTGGATCACTCTAGATTGCACGATTGTATGGTGATCGACTTACTTAACCCTAGAATCATTGATTCGATGTATCCAGGACTCTGATTCTCAATCAGCCAGTTCCTACACAATCTTTGAGGTACGAGGAACAAAATATTTGAAATTGGGACTGATCGAATGGTCCAAACCTACCGAAATCGGTTATCGCATAATAAGTGCAATATCCTTTCAACTGTCAAACGATAACTAGCTTAATGGGCTTTCACACAACGGGCCACGTGCCGCCACACGCCGCTGGCAGATGTGGGTGTCTTGAGAGATTTTCCAGCGACAGAAAATATCCAGACCACTAGCCAAAACCTATGCCAATAGATTCATACTAACTAGGGGATCAACTTTTGTTCTTAGACCACGGCCAAAAAATAGACAGCTAGTCGACAAAAGTGGGTATACTGAACGATCGGTAAAACCTAAAAATTGATTCAAGGTATCAGCATAAACTGCTAGAGCAAGTGGAGGGGATGAAGATGTATACTTGGATCGAAGAAAACAGCCGCCGAAATCTCCGAAAACTGCTACGAAAATCTGCCCAATTTTCAAGTCAATATCTTCAGAGCTACGCTGGTTTTCGATCGGAGAAAATGGGTAGGTCAAGTAAAGGAGAGAGAGACGATTCTTTTGGAACAAGAATTGTCGAATTTAGTCGCCGAACAAAGACGAAATTGCCGTCTGAAATAGCATCATCGCAGGGTGAGGAGAAAGAGAGAGAAAGAGAGAGAGAGAGAGAGAGAATAGTTGGTGAGAGAGAGTGTCGTGAGAGAGAGAGAAGCTAGATGTGGTTCTAGTGATCATAAATTACGATTGTGCCACTGCACTTCCGTAGATCATAACTTCTTCGTTTCAACTTCGAATTGAACTTGCCACTTGTCTACGAACTCGTATCATTGAGCTCTACACAGCGGTGATACTCAATTCCCTAAAATCCTTCCCGAACAAAAAGAGACTACCCTATGCCCAAGGGCAAAAATGTAATTTCACAATCAATAATTAATTGAACAGTCATTTTTGGGACGGGGTGTTACAGTTTTAGGAAGCCTTAATACGGTTATAGTGATCCTTAATAATATGGCTCTGGTAAGCCCTGTTATGGTTTTGGTAGGCCTTAAGTCATTTGTGGTGAGCCCTGATACCTTTTTGGTGATCCTTAATAAGGTTTTGATGAGCCGTAGTATGGCAAGTCTTAATATGGTTTTGATGAGCCGTAGTATGGTTCTATTGAATCTTAATATGTTCCAAATGAACAAAAATTTCTAAAATAATTATATACAATAGATGGACTAAGGGTAGTCTAATCAATCCTGGTAAACAGGTTTGTTTAAAGAAACTGTCTCATCTTCGGGAACACATCTCCCCAAGTAAGGTTTAAGTCGTTGGCCATTAACCTAAAACAGTCCCATGTGGGAAAACTCTTTTAACAATGAAATGCCCTATCCATTTAGTTCTTAATTTTTTAGGAAACAAATGAAGTCTACAATTATACAAAAGAACAAGTTGAGAAGGCTAAAAAAATTTGCTCAAAATATTTTTAGCATGAGGTGGGATAAGACCTATAGCAAGAAAATTCACAATGTTAGCAAACCATGGTAATTTAGAAACACCAAAAAATTGTTCATAAGGAAATGAATCTTTTATATGCAAATATTCAGAAGGCTCCTCAAAAGATATCCTACAAAGATGGTCTGCAACAACATTCTCCACTCATTTCTTGTCCTTGATTGTAAGATCAAATTCTTGGAGAAGCAAAAAATCCATCTAATCAATCGTGATTTGGCTCCCTTCTTTGTCAATAAATACTTTAAGGCAGAATGATCTGTAAAAACAACAATTTGTGAGCCCAAAATGTATGACCTAAACTTTTCCAGTGCAAAAACTACAACAACCAAATCTTTTTCAGTGGTAGTGTAATTTTTCTGTGCACTATTCAAAGTTCTTATTGCGTAGCAGATAACAACAGGCTTCTTGTCTTTTCTTTGGCCTAGCACTGCCCCAATAGCACCATCACTAGCATCACACATTATTTCAAATGGCATATGATACCTGCATCCCAAAGTTTAAATACTTCTTTTTGCACAACTTCTTTCATTGTTGGGTTAAGTCTACATTGAGCCTACCTAACTGGTTTAGCATATTCTTCAAGAAAAATTTGGTGTGTTCAAACGAAAGAACTAAGACCTTTAATATCAGATAAAGTTCATCCAATAGCAGTCCTATGATCTTTCAAAACTTTAAGTAACATACCTTCATGCAAAAGCTCTAGTTTAGAAGATATTACCACAAGATAGGTCTCATCTTCTCCTAGAAAAGCATATTTAAGTCCAGCAAGAAGAGGCTTCAATTCACACTTTGGGTCTTTTTCTCTTGATGATTTTTTCTCATCACTCACAGTTGGTAGCTCCTCATATTTTGGTATCCAACCATTATGTTCTTGTACTTGCACAGAATCCAACAAAGAACAAAGATATTGTATTTCAAAATCTTGTGCAAAATTACAATCCCTATTTACTGAACAAAATTGCAATGGATCAAAAGAAAAAGAAGAATTAAAGAAATTTTGAACAATTGTCTCGATCATGTAAACTTCTTTGTCGACGTCTTCATTGTTTGCAGATTGCTTCCATATGTTGAGCTCCAATGTCATGTTCCAAATGATAGTTCCATAAGTCCATTCCTGCAATTTATATGAGCATTAGATGTAGCAAGAAATGGTCTTCCAAGAATAACAAGAATTTGAGAATCAGAATGCACAACTGGTTCAGTATCCAAAACTATAAAATCAACTAGAAAATAAAATTTGTCTATATGAACCAACACATCTTCCACCATACCTCTTGGGATTTTGACTAAACAGTCAGCCAATTGCAATATTATTGAGGTGGGTTTTAATTCACCAAGACCCAATTGCTTATAAAATGAGCAAGGCAACAAATTAACACTGTTGGCGTGACTTGTGGATATTGACTTACTTTCCTTACACACCAATTCCTATTATAATTTTAATTGATTTACTTTAATTCCTGATTTCCTACTGCAAATAGATTTAGGAATTTATTATTTACTTGCCCATTCATGTTTCGTTGTATTATAAATATGACCTCCTACAAGGAGAAGAATACACAAAAAATTCCCACAAACAAATATTCTCTCATAGTTTTCATATTTTAGCATGGTATCAGAGCGGCGATCTTGGAATTGCTTACTCTAGTTTCAAACCCCTGCCGCTGCTATGGGGGTTGATGATTTTTTCAACCCTCATGGAGGTAGCACCACCGACTCCTTCTCTCATTCTCCACCACCCATCGTTGAGTTGAGTGCCCAGATGGCTCCGCTCCTACAGATGCAGACTTTGACCCAGAAACCTGATCTAGAATCAGGATCCCCTTTTGACGATCCCGACCCCAATCCCGACTATGACGACGACGACCCCGACCCCAACTCCGAAGACGACCCCGATTACCACTCCGATGATGACCCCAACCCCGAATTTGTCTTTGATTCAGACCCTGATCCCGATTTCGACTCCAACTCCGACCCCGACTCAGGCTCAGATTTCGATCCCAATTCCTACTCAACCTGTATCCTATGCATCTTCCACTGCACAGATTTTGACTTCTTGACTAACGACCCTGACACTTGGACCAGATTGCTCATATTGTGGTGATTCTAGACACACTTGTGAGACTTGTTTTAAATCGCATGGCTACCCCAATTGGTGGGCTACTCTTACAGATCGAGGACAATGCAATATGACCAGTAATGGTACTGGTTATGGATTCCATACTTCCGATAAGATTGATTCCAAGAGCTGGATAATTGATTCCGGTGCAACTGATCATATGACGTTTGATCCTGATAATTTTCTGAATACTACACAACCTCGACGAACCTGTATTGCAAATGCCAATGGTGTTACTTATCCTGTGACAGGGGCTGGCACTGTTGCACTCTCATCCTCTCTCACACTATCTAATACTTTACTTGTTCCATCTTTATCCACTAAATTGTTGTCAGTTAGTCAGCTTACTAAACAATTGAATTGTTGTGTACTCATTTACCCGAGTTTTTGTTTGCTTCAGGATATTCACACTAAGGAGATTCTTGGTCGTGGTACTAAGAGAGGGGGCTATATTATGTCGATGACTTCAGTCCCGGCATGGCTAACAGCGTGACACATCCCTTTGATAGCAAACAAAAGCAAATCTGGTTGTGGCACCGTCGATTGGGACATCCGTCTTTTAGTTATATGAAGCATCTTATACCAGATTTATTCTCAAGTTTCAAGGACTCTGACTTCACATGTGATACTTGTATTTTGGCCAAGAGTCACCGTGTGCCCTACCCGTTGAGTACGAACAAGTGTACTACTCCATTTACGTTAATTCACTCTGATGTCTGGGGACCTTCTCCTATCATTGCTCCTTCTGGTGTTCGATGGTTTGTCACATTCATCGATGATTGTACACGGATGACATGGCTTTATTTGTTGAAGAATAAAAACGAAGTGTTTTCCTGTTTTCAGTCCTTCCACAAACAGATGAAAACTCAGTTTAATGCTCAAATCCAGATTCTTCGCTTAGACAATAGTGGAGAATTTGTCAATCATGACTTTCAGACTTACTTCCAACAACATGGAATTATCCATGAGACGACTTGTCCTCAGAAACCACAACAAAATGGTGTTGTTGAACGAAAGAATCGACATCTTCTTGAAACCGCCCGAGCACTTCTGATTGGCGCTCATGTTCCTCGCCATCACTGGGATGATGCTATTGTCACCGCAGCTTATCTGATCAACCGCATGCCTTCTGGTGTACTGACCTTTAAAACTCCCTTACAGGTGCTTGCACAACACAGACCTCTACCTTCTGTTTTGGTACTCACACCCCGAATCTTTGGATGTGTGGCTTTCGTTCATCTCCACAAAAATCAACGTAGCAAACTTGATCCATGTGCGCTTCGTTGTTTTTTTGTGGGTTATGCCACTCATCAGAAAGGCTACCGCTGTTATCACCCTCCTACCCAACGAACCTATGTCACTTTGGATGTGACCTTTCTGGAATCTGAGCTGTTCTTCCATGACCCATCATCCAATTCTACACTTCAGGGGGGAGATACGAAGTGAAGAGCAGAATTGGAGCAACTTGGAAAATAAAGAAATTCTCCTTTGTACAGAAATGATTGATCATTCCGAGTCTGGAGCACGAGATTACTCTCTGTCAAAAAGCGACCAATCGCCCATTCATAGCGATCAATTGCCTGACCCACCTGATCCATGCGAAGATATTTCTGATCCGAGTCTCACACCTACAGACAATATAGAACAACAAGATGAAGACCCCCCTCTAACTCAACAGTACCAACAGACCAATCTCCTGAGAATATCCTTGAGGTAACTACTCCTACTAGACTTGTGCATTTAGATGATAAAACTATTGGATATCAATTACCTTTTAGGCAAAATCGTGGGAAGCCACCAAACCGTTATTCACCTGATATTGGCAAGACATCCAAGTATCCAATTGCAAATCATGTATCCACTGAGAAGCTGTCTGAACCACTCAAGGCTTTTGTGCATCAGTTGTCTTCTATCCATATTCCAACCAAGGTCTCTGAAGCATTGAAAGATCCTAAGTGGGTCCAAGCTATAAAAGAGGAGATGAAAGCCCTTGAGAAAAATCAGACTTGGACATTGGAGACTATACCCCGAGAAAAAAAGACTATCGGATGTAGATGGGTGTTTACTATAAAACACAATGCAGATGGATCTATCGAGCGATACAAGGCAAGACTTGTGGCAAAAGGGTACACACAGACCTATGGTATAGACTATGAAGAAACCTTTGCTCCAGTTGCAAAGTTAAACACCGTGAGAGTCTTATTGTCCCTTGCAGCTAATTTGGATTGGCCACTACACCAGTTTGATGTAAAGAATGCTTTTCTACATGGCGAACTCACGGAGGAGGTGTACATGGACATTCCTCCTGGATATAATACTACTGAGACTGGAACAGTTTGCAGGTTACAAAAAGCATTGTATGGATTGAAACAATCACCACGTGCATGGTTTGGACGGTTCACCATGGCAATGAAGAACAATGGTTTCAAACAGTGCAACTCAGATCATACTATGTTCTTGAAACATCGAAAAGGAAAGGTAACAACATTAATAATCTATGTTGATGATATGATTATTACTAGGAATGATAAACAGGAAATATCACAGCTACAAGACTATCTGGCTACGGAGTTTGAGATGAAGGATCTAGGTGGACTCAAGTATTTCTTGGAAATTGAGGTGGCTCGATCGCAGCAAGGCATATTTCTCTCTCAAAGGAAATATGTCTTAGACTTGTTGACAGACACAGGAATGCTAGATTGTAAACCTGCGGACACTCCTATTGTTCAGAATCATCATCTTGGAGAATATCCGGATCAAGTTCTAACTAACAAAGAAAGATACCAAAGGTTAGTGGGAAGATTGATCTATTTGTCACATACTCGACCAGACATTGCTTATGCGGTGAGCGTTGTCAATCAATTTATGCACTCTCCAAGTGAAGACCATATGAATGCAGTTCTTCGGATACTTAGATATTTGAAGTCTGCACCTGAAAAAGGACTTATGTTCTCAAAGCATGGTCATCTAAATATTGATGGTTATTCAGATGCAGATTGGGCAGGTAATGTAACAGATAGAAAATCCACATCGGGTTACTTCACATTCATGGGAGGTAATTTGGTGACATGGAGAAGCAAGAAACAGAATGTAGTAGCTTTATCCAGTGCAGAAGCCGAGTTCAGAGGCATGACTAAAGGGATTTGTGAACTTCTTTGGTTAAGAAAGTTGTTTACTGAACTTGGGTATAAACCTACATCCACAATGAATCTCTTTTGTGACAACAAGGCTGCTATAGCCATTGCACAGAATCCGGTTCAGCATGATCATACTAAACATGTTGA
>NW_023010087.1:9197-54656 GCF_902201215.1 Prunus dulcis
CCTGAGAAAGACAAGGATCAGCAGCACATGCTGTTTGTTCTATATTAGGTAAACCGATTTGTTTTTCCAAACCATTCCTAATACAGGCATTTGGCAGAGGCTTTGCACAATCATACTGACGTGGAGCTTGGGCCTATAGTTCTGGCCCATTTGTTCAAGAATCTGCACACTGCCACTCTGGAGAATCCCCAGAACTTGTCGACTGCTGGTGCATCTGGATGATCTAGATCTGGCTGCAGGTTTATTTCCCAGAACTGAGATTCCCAGACATAGTTTTGCCTGAAGATCAAGTTATGGCCCATCCTCTACTGTTAGCAGAAGTGCCCAAGCGCTTGATTGAGGAGTACCTAATGTTCTTTAGGCATAGCTCCAAGAGGTCTGCAGCTCAATGGCAGGTGGTGATCAGAAGAACATATCCTTGGTTCTAGCCAGGATTCAGATTGTTTGAGAAAGAACTAGAGGAAGAAGCTGCCAGAATTAACTTCAGGAAGAAGTTCCTGAGCGTCACCATCCTAGAGATCTGCCTCACAGAGGTGGGAAACCTTCCAATTATCATTTTGGGGCAGAAGTGTACCATCTCAACTTTTGTGCGCAGCAACTTGGTTGCCCACAGCTTATTCCACTCAAATCCTACAAGAGCTACACTTGGGCCACTTCGTGGAGAGATACAGATGATCTGGAAGTGCATAAGGATGCTAGATGTGCAATCAACAAGATAAATAATAGTGCAAACACTCTCTATCCAGCTTGGGAGCCTAATTCTTGCAGTTCCGTCAAATTTGACCCTTGGTGGAAAGCTAGGTCTCGAGATCTGCCTGCCTCCAGCACTACACTCAAGGTGCTTTTTGATAGCTGGGATTCCTGGTTTGTTCATGCAAGGGAGGAGACTCACAAATTCATGGTGCAGACCATTAAGGACATAAATGCTCAACCATAGAAGGTAGTCTCCCAATTCTTTCCATTTTTTACTTATCCTGCCTTTGTTGATGATGCCTAACACTTCGTTCTGTTTGTATCAGACCCCTCCCTTACAAGGAACATAGGTGGACAGTCTGTCCACGCTGGAGAAGGGATTGGTAAGCCTTCCATCTTTCTGTCTCTTTTATTATTTTTTCGCTGGATTGACTTCTGACTTGTTTATGTTTTCTGTCTCAGTCACCTCTATCATTGCTGCTGGAGATTTGGAGCTTCCCTCCCGAGATGAAGAGGGTGAAACTCATGTGGAACTACCAGCTGCTGAGGTGACTCTTTCTGGTAGAAAGAACAAGAGAAAAAAAACTGCTCCAGTTTATGAGAGTACTGCCCAGCTAGACACTTGAGGTAAAGTCTTCGAGAGTTCTGAGCTTTCTTAATCCTGTTCTGTCTTTCCTCTCGTATGTTCTAATCGTCTTTATTGACTGTTTCTTTGCAGTTGAAAGTCCCCCTCCTCCTCCTGCCAAGTCCAAAAGACTTAGAAAGAGGACTTTGGTGGAGTATGTAGCCACATAAGAACCCACAGTAGTTCCTACAACCACTTCTGGCACAGATGAGGAACTGAGGGAGGCCTTTGAAGCTATGGAGTAGGAGAAGGAGTGAGGAGAAGAAGAAGAAGAACCCCATGAAAAGACGAAAGAATTAGAAGAAGAGGTGAGTTTTGTTGACTGTATCAGTGCTTTTTGCCTTTTGATTCCCTTCATTTTGACTTCTGTTTTTTCGTAGGAGGAAATCCCTGCTGAAGTGATTGCAGAGTGCATCACTTTGGCGCAGAAACAGCAAGAGATCCCAAGAACAGAGCTAACTATTTCAGAGTTGGCTCTTTTTGAGGATGCAGAGGCAGAACACTCCACTGCTGTTCTAGCACCTGAGGAACAGGCGGAGCAGTCTGTGTCAGAACCTGTGGATCAAGCAGAACAAATGGTTGCAGTCCCAAAACCTGAAGTGAAAGTAGCTGCTTCTATTTCTGACCTTGTGGTAAATTTTATTTTAACTTTGTCCACCTGTTTTCTTGTAGTTCTGTTCTGTCTATGCTTCCTTATCTGTTAGTCTTTTCAGGTAGAAGTGCCTAGGATTGCTGGGGTTTTGGCAATGGTGACCAGTCCCTTGAAGCCTACCATCGTTGCTGTAAGTGTTAATGCATTCCTGGGCTTTTTTCTTTTGTCTCTGCCTAGTTCTGACTTACATTCTTTTCTGCAGATGCCTATCTATTCCCTTCTAGGCTCATTTGCCACGCCTTCCTATGCTGATCCAGAGCTGGCAGAATGTGAGGCTATGGATCTAGACGCCCAGTTGGACAAGCTTGAGAAACTCAGCTCCACTCTTGGCAAGGCAAAGTCCAAGGTAGTGGAGGAAGCCATGGAGAGGCTGAAGATCTGGCAATCTACTAAGCTGGAGCTGGATGTGGATAGGGAAGCTTTTGACCAACTGATGAAGGATCTGGACCTACTACATAGACATAACATGGCCCTCAAACCCATACTTGAGATGAGCCTTGGCCTGGCAAGAGATATGCTCAACCTTCACGACCGTTATGAAGATCTCAAGCCCACCTTCAAGACCTCTGAGTTCTGCAAAGCCACCCATGAAGCCAACTTGGCTGACTATGCAAAGAAGAACGCATAACTGGATCAGATGGTTGCAGGGTATCAGGAAGCTAAGGCAACTGCAGATAGGGTGGATAAGCAGATTGAGGAGCTTCAAAAGCGGCTGGTAGAGTGCAGGAAGGTACAGAGCAGGCTCTGGGCTAGATTGAGTTCCAAGACCAAGGCTACCTTCCTTGTGCAGAACATGATTTCAGCTTCCGGGCGAGCTCTGGAAATTGCAGAGGCTTCAATCCACCAGGGGTGCTGCTTCAGAAGGAACTCTCTATCAAGAAGGCCATTTGCAAGAAACCCTTAGGGTTTTAGATTCTAGCTTTTAGAAATGTAATAAATAATTTAGCCATAAAAAGTGGCTATATTTAAATAAAAGTTTATTTATTTTTGTGGAAATTTGATTTCTTTTGACAAAAAGAAGAAAGAGAGAAAGTAAATTAAAGCATACTTCACAAATTACAACAAAAATGAAAGTGATCAGAAATTTAAACAACAGTTTCATCTTGCTGTCTCTTTATTCCAGGATCTGTCTGCACAGCCTGTGAATCCCACATAGTTGGATAAAACTTCTTTAACCATTTGCCATTAATTGGTGTAGCATGGACATCTCCATCTTGATTCTGTAATATGTATGCCCCCATTCCAAGGATCTGATTAATTATGAAAGGACCTTCCCATGTAGGTGACCATTTTCCAGAACCAGCTATATGCGTTCCAAGGGGTAGAACTGCTTTCCAGACTATTTCCCCTATTCAAAACTCTTGTTCTTGACTCTTTTGTTGTAAGCCCTTTATACAGCTTGCTTTCATGCTAAGAGTTTATTGAGGGTATTAATCCTGCTTGTATCCAATCCTTCCAGTTCTAGTAGCATGGCTTGAGAGTAGTCTTCTCCAACCAGACTGTGCTGGTGAGCAATTCTGAGGGATTGGACTGCTATCTCCATAGGGAGAATTGCATCATGGCCATAGCTTAGAGCGTAGGGGGTCATGCCAGTTGCTTCTCTTTTTGAAGTTCTATATGCCCACAGAGTTTCTAACAACTTCTCATGCCACTGTTTTGGATTTCTCTTAAGCATTTTCTGATAATGTTGATGATCACCTTGTTACTTGATTCTGCCTACCCATTAGCTTGGGCATAATAAGGGGTGGATTGAAACAGTTTGAATTTAAATGCTTCTACCATATTTTAGCATTTCTCCATATATGAAAGAAGATCTTCTATTAGTTGTGATCGATTCTGGAATGCCAAACCTTTGTATATTCTGCTCTTCTATGAAAGTGATGATTTCTTGAGATGTTGTGGACTTAACAGGCTTGGCTTCCACCCATTTGGTGAAATAGTCTATAGCTACAATGATAAAATAGTGTTGTTTGCTACTGGCTGGATAAATCTTACCAATGAGATCCATTGCCCATCCTCTAAAAGGCCATGGTTTTACTACTGGATTTATGGGAACTGAAGGAGCCTGCTACATTGGGCCGTGCCTTTGACAAGCCTCACACCCCTTGGAATAATCAATACAATCTTCTATCATAGTTGGCCAGAAGTAGCCATATCTTCTGATTAACCAGCACATCTTTCTTCCTCCTTGGTGAGCTCTATGGATTCCTTCATGAGTTTCTCCCATGATTTTCATGTATTCTTTCTTTCCAAAGCACCTCAGGAGCACCTCATCCTTGGTTTTTCGAACCAAATCTCCATTCCACATAAGGTAGTTTAAAGCCATGATTCTGACTCTCTTTTCAGACGGCAGGGTTGGGTATTGCAAGTAATTTATGATAGGATTTCTCCAATCATCTTCAGTGATTATGGCAGAATTAACATCTATCTCCATTCGTTTGGTCAGAACAGATGGTAGACTTTTCTTTCCTACCTTGATGATTCTTTGCACACAGTCTTCAGGCATTTGTATAGCTGTTGCTATCTGGGCCAATTCATTGGCTGCAAATTTTCTTCTCTTGGGATATGTTCCCAAGTAGCTTCTTTGAATTCTGTCAGCAGGTTTCTAGCTGCAACTAAATAAACAACTAAAGAAGGACTCAGACACTTGTATTCTCCAGCAATCTGTTTTAACACAAGCATAGAATCTCCCAGGATTTCCACAGATTGGATCCCTAATTCCACCAGCATTTCTAGGCCAATGATTAAAGCTTCATATTCAGCCCTGTTGTTGGTGCACTGGAAATCTAACTGGAAAGAATAACAATGTCTAATCCTTAGTGGTTCCTCTAAAACAATCCCTGCTCCGGAAGCTACATCAGTCTTTGATCCATCAAAGTACAGTTTCCAAGGTGCAAGGTGAACTGAATAGATGGGATTATTGAGGCAAGTATGACCTCTAGTCCGTAGATCTGCATTTGCTATGTCCAAAGAGTCCATATTTTCAATCTCTTCTCCCGGGTGATCTACTAGGAAATCTGTTACAGCTTGTCCTTTGACAGCTTTCTGAGGAACATATCTGAAAGCAAATTCTGTCAAAGCCAAAGTCCATTTTCCAATTCTGCCTCTCAACATTGGCCTCGTTAGCATGTATTGGATTAGGTCTGTCTTGGCAATGATGTAGATGGTGAAAGGTAGCATATAGTGTTTGAGTTTCACAGCAGTGAAGTATAAGGCTAGACAAAGCCTTTCAATTGCAGAATATTTCCTTTCTACTTCTGTCAGAGTTCTGCTCAGATAGTAGATTGCCTGTTCCTTTCCTTCCTTGTTATCTTGAACCAACAGACTCCCTATGGAAACTTCTGATGCAGAAACATAGAGTTTGGGTGGTCTTCCTCTCTTTCATATGACAGAACTGGTGGATTTAAGAGGTAATGCTTGATTTCCTCAAAAGCTTGTTGGTGCTGTTCTTCCCATTTGAACATTTATTCCTGTTTCAATCTTAACAAGGAGGAAAAAGGCTAGATCTTTCCTACAGAATTGGATATGAATCTCCTTAGAAAGTTAATTTTTCCTAGGAGACTCTGTAGTTCTTTCTTGTTCCAGGGTGGTAGAGCTTCTATGATGGAATTTGCTTTGTTCTTGTCACTCTCTATGCCTCTTTGGTGGACCAAGAATCCTAAGAAATTTTCTGCTTGAACTCCAAAAACATATTTCTTAGGGTTCATTTTCAGTTTATGTTATCTCACGCTTAGGAATGCCTTTCTTAGATTCGATGCATGGTTTCCCTCCTCTGAGGATTTAATCTCTATATATACTTCCAGAGAATGCCCTATCATATCATGGAAAACAGAATTCATTGCTCTTTGATAAGTGGCTCCTGCATTTCTTAAGCCAAAAGGCATTACAGTATATTCAAAAGCACCTATATTTCCTGGCAACATGAAGGTTGTCCTGTGGATGTCTTCTTCTGCCACTATAATCTGGTTATATCCTGCATTCCCATCCATAAAAGATAGCATTTGGTTATGAGCAGCTCCATCCACTAGCATGTCTGCCATTGGCATAGGGTACTCATCCTTGGGAGATGCCTCATTTAGATTCCTGTAGTCCACACAGATTCTAATTGCCTCTGTTTTTCTTTTCAGAACTGGCACAATATTGGCTAGCCAATCAACATAAATGGCTAGTCTGATGAATCTTGCTTTGAGCAACCTTTCTATTTTATCCTTGACCTTCAGTTCTGTGTCCATAAACATTCTTCTTCTGGCCTGCTTGACTGGAAGGTAGCCCTCCTTAATTGGAAGCTTGTGTTCCATCAATTTTCTATCTAATACCGGCATTTCATGATAATGCCAATAGATTCATACTAACTAGGTGATCGACTTTTGTTCTTGGACCACGGCAAAAAAGGGGACAGAGCTAGCCGAACAGAAACCGAAACCTTGGCGAAAGTGGGTATATTAAACGATCGGTAAAACCTCAAAATCAATTCAAGGTATCATCATAGACAGCTAGAGCAAGTTGAGAGGATGAAGATGTATACTTGGATCGAAGAAAACAGCCACTGAATCTCCGAAAAGGGTTTCGAAAATCTGCCCAATTTTCAAGTCAATATCTTCGGCGCTACGCTGGTTTTCGATCGGAGAAAATGGGTAGGTCAAGTATAGGAGAGAGAGACGATTCTTTTGGAACTAGAATTGTCGAATTTAGTCGCCGAACAAAGACGAAATTGCCATCTGAAAGAATGGCATCGTACAGAGAGGAGAAAGAGAGAGAGAGAGAGAGAGAGAGAGAGAGAAAATAGTCGGGGAGAGAAAGTGTCGCGAGAGAGAGAAGCTGGATATGGTTCCAGTGATCATAAATTATGATTGTGCCACTGCACTTCCGTAGAACATAACTTCTTCGTTTTAACTTCGAATTGAACTTGCCACTTGTCTACGAACTCGTATCATCGAGCTCTACCCAACGATGACACTCAATTCCCCAAAATGGAGAATTAAATGGTGTGATTTAATTCACAAATCAACTCATAGAAGTGGAGCCCTCCCACTATCTTGCTAAAAGGACCCCGTGGATCGCACACCGAGAAATGAGATTAGAGAAACAAATGAAAAGAAAAGAAACTAGGAGTCAAAAGTCAAAGGTCAAAGTCAACGATCAAGTCAGAGTCAACATATATGACCTGAGCAATTGACCAAGTCAAATTAGTAAGACTATAATAGTGATTGAAGGGTTAAATCATAATTCATAATTAATAGTAAATTATGGAATTAACTTTGACATAAGTGTTGTATGGCAACAAAAATCCAAGGACCCAACTCAAACCCACACTTCTACCCATGGCCGGCCATAGAAGAGTGCAAGTCGACACCAACACTGTGGTTGCTGCTCAAATTTCAAGCCTTCTTTGAGGCTTGCTTCTTGTGATTAGGAGGCGAAGAAGGCTGGACAAAGAATGTATTTACTAAAATCCTTTGTTTGATGACGCAAAACTTAACAAAAACAAAAACATGAAAAATGTACTAGAAATCACACATAAACCAAAAACAAAAGCGAAAACAAAAGTTGAGAATGCTTGGGTTACCTCCCAAGAAGCTTTTCTTTATAGTCATGAGCTAGACTTTTCGAATGCCTGTGGTGGTGGGGAAGTAGGAAAGAATGCTACTTCTTCCATGTACTACTTGGGTTGTTGTCCGAACTCTTTGCGAACAATAGCCTTGTGAAGTAATGTGTTGGTGTGATCCTTGGCAAGGAGATGCCACAAGAGTCGGCTCATCTTGGAGAAGCTTTTGATAAAACATTAATAAATTCTAGCATGTCCAAGAGAAGTGCGCATGCGTTTCATGACTAGAGGGGGTGGCGACTTGGCTTTCAAGACATCCGTAGAGGTGTTTTCCAAGTAGTTGACATGTACAATTGGGTCAAGAAGATCTATGCGGTCGCACTCTTCCAAGTCCCTCAGCTTTTTAACAGCCTCGAACACCTTAAACTCAATGGATTCGCCCTGAACTCTCAAAGTTAAAGTTCCTTGTTGTACATCTTTCAATGTACCAGCAATAGTAAGGAAGGGCCGACCCAGCAAGAGTGGGATTTCATGGTCTTCCTCCATTATGATAAACACGTCTTCAATGATTCCTTTAGGATATGTGAGTGATCTATCCACAAAGTCAAGGTATCGAATTTTGTATTTTGTAAAATGCCTGACTTGACCAACAAAGTCAACATATATGCGTCCCTTTTGAAAATGAGGTTCATAAGAAAACGGCCACAAAAGGGGCATACTAGTTATGCAGAAGCTAAAAAACACGGCACAGCCAATGATGCCGAGGCATAGGTCAGTTAAGCCAAAGTTAACATAGACAAGCCCTGCATGTGCAAGGAGCTTGTTAAGGCCGACAACATTAAATCAAAGCTTCCAGACAGCAAGTTCAAGGCTAGAGAGACCAAAAACTTACACCTTCGAGTTGACTAGAGCTGAAGGAATTTTTGATTTACTATTGGCTGAAAAGAAGGTCACTCTATCATTCTACCACAAAATCCCTAAGGACCAAGAGCCAAAAGGAAATACATTCTGTAAGTATCACAGTTTTTGGTCTCATAGTACTAACAACTGTATTTTCATACGTGACGACATACAGAATTGATAGATGAAAATAAGCTTCAATTCACAACGAAACCGGCTATGAAAGTAGATGTCGAGCAATTCCCTCCACCTGTTATCAACATGGCCTGAGGTCAGATCGTCAAGGGCCGAGAAAGTGGTAAGCAGGTAAGAAATCTAAATCCGAAAAGCCAAGGCGAAGAAAAGAGAAGGAATTAAAGCTTGAATCGGTGATCTGTGACCGATGCAAAAATCAGCCAGTCGAGCTCAAGAGAACATAAGAGAAAAAAGGCCGAGCCTACCAGCTTGGCTGACCACAGATCTACAAATAGGGCAAATCAATGGACCACATCAACTGCTGTTTTCGATCAACTACGGAATGACTGTTGGAAAATTGGGCCTAGGACTCTTTACTACCAAACTCGCTGATTAATTTGATTGAATTCCAACACAAGTCAGACGATGACGATGTATTAACCATTGAAGACCTAGATCCTGTACCAACTGAGATGGAAGACAGCCATCTCGAGGTCTAAGATCCTTTGTTAGAAACCAATGTAAGAACTAAGGGCGAACCACGACCTCTCTTTGTTAGTAATCTTTTGAACATGAAGCTGATGGTTGAAATTATCGGCCTCCTCTGCGAATGTAAAGATTGTTTTGCTTGGGACTGTCATGAGATGCTTGGATTACCCAGAGGTTTAGTGGAACACAAATTAAAAATCAAAGACAGGTTCAAACCTTTCCAACAACCACCACCTGCGATTTTCTGCCGAGGTACAACTAAAAGTCAAAGAAGAAATTTAACATCTTCTCAAAGCCGGCTTTATCCATTCCTCTCGATACGTTGTGCTAGTGTTGAAAAATATTGGAGCTCTAATGGTTTGCATGGATTAAAGAAATATAAATCTTGCAACTCCCACAGACGAGTACCCTATCCATTACAATTATGCTATTACTAGAGAATCTATGGTCCCTTTTTGATTTTTTACTTTTCCAAAGTTATTACCCGTATAAAGATTTTAGCACTATTACGTTTAATATAGTATTATACACGTATACACTTATTTCTCATATCAGCAAGACACACAAAATTCACATATTGCTTGTCGTGGCACGTGTGCAAGTGCATATGACGAATCTTGCATACCTGTTTGGGCCTAAATTTAGCACGCCAAAAAGTTCAAAAATAGGCCCATGGTAAAATTACCTGCCCAGCCCAAGAAAGACCAAACGTGGAAACTGTCATTAGGGCTTCAAGGATCAGCCCATAATTTTTGTTGGGTTCAAACCCAAGGGATTAAAAACACACCCACGTGACTACCTCAGCTTTCAAAAAGTCAGCAATTCCAACTAAGTTAAAAAATATATGAGAGAGACATCTCTGAAACACTGCCAACAGAAGATCAAAAACCCATCTGTATTCAGAGATTTTGCTCCAAAGCAATACACCATCTTCCAAGGAATTCACGGGTCACGCTTTCTAAAGCGGGAAACAGGGAGTTGTTCAGAAAATACAAAAAAAACCAAACCGCCATAAAAATTAGCCCACACAGACGATGGCGTTGGTTGAAATAGAAAGCTGCCACCCAGGAAAACAGGGAAGGGATTGCTTTAGGAGGTGACTACTGAGAGCCTATCTGCCATGATTGATAAAAATCCCTTTTACTTTACATTTTAGGAGATCTTTTTACCGCCCATTATTAAAATTAAAACCACCTCCCAAAGAGGGTCTCTTATAAAAACAGAAGTAGGCAAGGAAGAAAAGGACACTCAATTCATCAATCAATCAAAAAAAACAACAACAAGAAAACAACCAAAAGCTCATTTGGATCCCAAGAGAAACCAGCTTTAGATCAGAATTCCAAAGTTCAGACTTAGAAAATAAGTCTTCTAAAACGAGATCTCTCGTTACAAATTTGGTTCAGCAAAAGCCAAGGCAAGCAGAATTTGAGTTTTCACAAACGTGGAGAGTCCTGCTCAAGCACAACAACGCTCGTAGTGCAATCCCTAGCCCATCAAACCCTCGAGAACAGCCACTTCTGCCCCTTTCAAACTAAAGAAACTGCAGTTCTGCCCACTCAAAGGCCTCACGAAGCATGAAGTAAACATAAAGCTCTGCCAAAATCGAACTTTGGTATCGATTTATAGGTCAGCCTAGCATCTGAAGTCACGAAGCAGTACGGACCGGCCCAGGCGCGTCCAGTCCAGCCCAAACTAGAACCTTCCATCCAAGCAGAAACGGAGTTCCGGCCATCTTTTAACCTTCCTAACGTCGATATGCATATTTATTGTTTTGTAAAAGGCAGTTCTGCCTAAAACAGCCCAACTTCTATCAAATATTTCTGGCCAGAACAGCCATTTGATACTGAGATAAATTATGAAAGTCCTCACCAGTCTGAGGCAAGAAAAGAACTTATTTGGGAGATATTCCTCACCCAAATTCACAATCATTTTGTTTTAGAAGTCAGTAACTTGGGGCGCAAGATATCCACTCTAAAAAGAAGTCTGCTAGGATCTACATTGCTAGCAATGGCACGCTCACACACCAAAGAAAGCTGACTTGTCGACCAACAAATGGTCTCCAAGCCAGTGGGGAACTTCACCTTTCCATCTCAGGAGTAACCACGAAAATGGGTGAACAGTACCCAAGTTGGGTTTCATCCCAAGTTAGGTGTCGTACTGGGCTAGAAATATATTTGGGCCCAACCTTGGATTTTTTGGGCCTCAACAATGGTCATGATGAGCCCTAATATTGTTGTGGTGAGCCTTAGCACAGTTCTGATAAGCCTTTGTCCGATTCTACTAAACCTCACTATGGTTCTTGTAAGCCTTAATATGGTTCTAGTTAGTCATAATATGATTCTAGTAAGCCATAATATGGTTCTGGTGTGCGTTAATATGTTTTTGGTTAGCTTTTATACGATCCTAGTAAGCCTTAATATGGTTCTAGTACACCTCATATGGTTTAGATAATTCATAATATAAATTTGATAAGCCATGTTATTGTTCTGGTAAGCCATAATATGGTTCTAGTAAGTCACAAAATGGTTCTAGTGAGCTTTAATATCGTTTTGGTGAGCCTTAATATGGTTCTAACGAAGCCATAAAATGATTCTAGTGAGCTTTAATATCGTTTTTGACAGAACCAGACCCAAATCCCACTTTGAAATCCATGTCAAACCCCGTACGTGTCTAACACCTGACCGGTGTCGAGCAAAAATATCCCAAACACCATTCTTACCCTAATGCAAAAACTGCTCTAGGGTATGCCTTCTGTCGGAAAACTGAAAGAGTCTCCCCTAAAAAAGACCAAAAACCCAGAATTTTACATGCACAGCAAACTCAAATAATTTCCCAACCGTTCAACAAATTCAACTTTACAAAACTGATCATAACAAACCAATCATAAACTTGCGGCTGCACCTAGGTTAGCCTAGGTTGCCTACGTACCCTTACTGAGGGATCAAGCCACATGTAGTTCTTTATACAAGAAACAAAGTTCAACCCATATGTAAGCACATGAACTAAATATTCCTTCACACTTTCCTAAAACCAAAAGCTTCAAACTCTAATCAATTTGCTGAAACAAACTCATCTCTTAAGAAAGTAGTTGTGAATTGTATAAAATCCTTAAAACTTAGAAAACTCTCAATCATTGTCTCATAAATCTGAAAACATGTATTAAAACCTTCACCATTAAGTACCAACATAAAATCATCAATTTTAGTTTAAAACATCTTAAAACTCAAATACTCTCCACCTAGGCGTCCCCCCAATCATAATCCGTCAATTCCAATAATATTCCGTCAAAACAAGTACCATATATGTTACATCATCGCAGAACTCGGGGGACACGTGGTTAGCCCGAGAAAGCATATCTTCGCAGAACTCGGGGGACACCTAGCCAACCCGAGAACACATATCATCTTAAAATCGAGTGATCAGCCTGAAACGCATATCCATCAATTCCCCTCGCAGGACTTAGGAAGATATAATCAACCTGAATGCAAATCCTCACACCACACAGTTCAGGCATCCTCGAGACTCATGAGATGTTGTCATAAATGACTAGACTATTCCGGAGGCAACTGCCAGGGAGGGTACTCCTACGGTGGGTTTGAAAACCATTTTCTGAAACTTATCATAAAATTCATCTTTTTCTACAAATCCACCTTCATAAATCCATTTCCAAATCCTTTCTCAACTTTCCAAAAATCAGTTCTTAAATAAATAACCAAAAATCCCTTTTTTAAAACGAGATCAATCCCAACATTCCTTAATTTGAATTTGATCATGCAAAATCTCTCAAAACTATTCTCAAACTACATTCAAATACGTACAACATACAATTGAGAAAACTAGTGTTCATAATTCATCGATTTCAAGCCATTGAGCATATATTTAAATATAGACATATAATCTGGCATTTAATTAATTTCTTATTCATTCCAAAACCCAGTTATCCAAGCCCTTCCCAACTCCACACAATTAAACATAATATAACATGCTTTGAAGGTAAAAGCGATTGTATAACAATTCATAAGCATTCAATGAAACTCTCATAACATAATACCATTTTAAAACAAACCTCCAATTACAATTACAACTACTAAATAGCCTCAACCGAGTCGACATAGACCACTATCTAAGTCAACTGGGCTCGTGGGGCCCACATCCTCAATTTGTTATATGATAATTCCTATTGGTCCATAACCATAAGTTGAACTCATCCAAGAAGTCTCATCACGATCCAACAAACGGTTTGGCCCCGATCGTGAAATTTGCCCAATTTGGTCTACGGGGCCCACAACCTTCAATTTCTGATCCAAACATTCCTATAAGTCCAACAAGGTCTAATTAACAAGTTCTAAGAGCTTGTTCTCAATCGAGCGGTCGGATCACTCTAGATCGCACGATCGTACTGTGATCGACTTACTTAACCCTAGAATCATTGATTCGGTGTATCCCGGACTCCGATTCCTGATCAACCAGTTCCTACACAATCTTAGAGGTACGGGGAACAAAATATTTGAAATTGGGACTGATCGAATGGTCCAAACCTACCAAAACTGGGTATCGCATAATAAGTGCAATATCCTTTTAACTGTCAAACGATAACTAGCTCAATGGGCTGCCACACAGTGGCCCACGCGCCGCCACCCATCGCTGGCAGACGTGGGTGTCTTGAGAGATTTTCCTGTGACAGAAAATATCCAAACCACTTGCCAAAACCTATGCCAATAGATTCATACTAACTAAGGGATCAACTTTCGTTCTTGGACCACGGCCAAAAACTAGACAGAGCTAGCTGAATCGAAATCAAAATCGTCAACAAAAGTAGGTATATTGAACGATCTGTAAAACCTCAAAATCGATTCAAGGTATCAGCATAAACTGCTAGAGCAAGTGGAGGGGATGAAGATGTATACTTGGATCGAAGAAAACAGCCGCCGGAATCTCCGAAAATGGCTACGAAAATCTGCCCAATTTTCAAGTCAATATCTTTAGCGCTACGCTAGTTTTCGATCGGAGAAAATGGGTAGGTCAAGTAAAGGAGAGAGAAACGATTCTTTTGGAACAAGAATTGTCGAATTTAGTCGCTGAACAAAGATGAAATTGCCGTCTGAAACAGCATCATCGCAGGGAGAGGAGAAAGAGAGAGAGAGAGAGAGAGAGAGAGAGGGAGAGAGAAAATAGTCGGGGAGAGAGAGTGTCATGAGAGAGAGAAGCTAGATGTGGTTCTAGTGATCATAAATTATGATTGTGCCACTATACTTCCGTAGATCATAACTTCTTCGTTTTAACTTTGAATTGAACTTGCCACTTGTCTACGAACTCGTATCATTGAGCTCTACACAACGGTGATACTCAATTCCCTAAAATCCTTCCCGACCAAAAAGTGACTACCCTATGCCCAAGGGCAAAAATGTAATTTCACAATCAATAATTAATTGAACAGTCATTTTTGGGACGGGGTGTTACAGTTTTAGGAAGCCTTAATACGGTTATAGTGATCCTTAATAATATGGCTCTGGTAAGCCCTGTTATGGTTTTGGTAGGCCTTAAGTCATTTGTGGTGAGCCCTGATACCTTTTTGGTGATCCTTAATAAGGTTTTGATGAGCCATAGTATGGCAAGTCTTAATATGGTTTTGATGAGCTGTAGTATGGTTCTATTGAATCTTAATATGTTCCAAATGACCAAAAATTTCTAAAATAATTATATACAATAGATGGACTAAGGGAAGTCTAATCAATCTTGGTAAACAGGTTCGTTCAAAGAAACTATCTCATCTTCTGGAACACATCTCCCCAAGTAAGGTTTAAGTCGTTGGCCATTAACCTTAAACAATCCCATGTAGGAAAACTCTTTTAACAATGAAATGCCCTATCCATTTAGTTCTTAATTTTTAGGAAACAAATGAAGTCTACAATTATACAAAAGAACAAGTTGAGAAGGCTAAAAAAATTCCCTCAAAATATTTTTATCATGAAAAACTTTAGTACGTTCTTTGTAAATTCGTGAGTTCTCATATGCATCATTCTTGACTTCCTCAAGTTCATTCAATTGGAGTTTTCTCAAGGTACCTGCATCTCCAAGACTAAAGTTAAACAATTTGATAGCCCAATATGCTTTATGTTCTAATTCAACAGGTAAATGACAAGGTTTACCATAAACTAGCCTATAGGGGGACATACCAAGAGGTGATTTGTATGCAGGACGGTATGCCCACAAAGCATCAGTTAGTCTCAATGACCAATCCTTCCGGGTTGGATTCACCGTCTTTTCCAAAATTTGCTTGATTTCCCTGTTTGCAAGTTCTGCTTGGCCATTTGTCTGTGGATGGTATGGAGTGGAAATCTTATGGGTTATCCCATATTTTTTCATCAAAGCTTCAAATGGTCGGTTGCAAAAATGTGATCCTCCATCACTGATGATCGCTCTAGGAGTACCAAACCTGGATAATACATTTTCTTTCAAAAATTTCAAAACAGTTTTATGATCATTCTTCCGACATGGTATGGCCTCAATCCATTTTGAAACATAATCCACAGCAACAAGGATATATAAGTAACCAAAAGATGGAGGAAAAGGACCCATAAAATCAATGCCCCAACAGTCAAAAATTTCAATAATTAAAATTGGGTTAAGAGGCATCATATTACGTCGAGTAATTTTGCCCAACTTTTGACAACTTGGACAAGTCTTGCAAAATTCATACACATCTTTGAAAAGTCTAGGCCAATAAAAACCACATTGAAGAATTTTGAACGAAGTCTTTTTGGAAGAAAAGTGACCTCCACAAGCCTTAGAATGACAAAAAGATATGACACTAAATATTTCATCATCAGGAACACATCTGCGGATTATCGGGTCGGGACAATATTTGAAGTGATACGTTTCATCCCAAAAGAATTTTCTCACCTCAACCATAAATTTCTTTTTCTCTTGCGAGGTCCAATGAGGTGGGATAAGACCTATAGCAAGAAAATTCACAATGTTAGCAAACCATGGTAATTTAGAAACACCAAAAAATTGTTCATCAGGAAATGAATCTTTTATAGGCAAATATTCAGAAGGCTCCTCAAAAGATATCCTAGAAAGATGGTCTGCAACAACATTCTCCACTCATTTCTTGTCCTTGATTGTAAGATCAAATTCTTGGAGAAGCAAAATCCATCTAATCAATCATGATTTGGCTCCCTTCTTTGTCAATAAATACTTCAAGGCCGAATGATCTATAAAAACAACAATTTGTGAGCCCAAAATGTATGACCTAAACTTTTCCAGTGCAAAAACTACAGCAACCAAATCTTTTTCAGTTGTAGTGTAATTTTTCTGTGCACTATTCAAAGTTCTTCTTACGTAGCAGATAACAACAGGCTTCTTGTCTTTTCTTTGGCCTAGCATTGCCCCAATAGCACCATCACTAGCATCACACATTATTTCAAATGGCATATGATACCTGCATCCCAAAGTTTAAGTACTTTTTTTGCACAACTTTTTTCATTGGTGGGTTAAGTCTACATTGAGCCTACCTAATTGGTTTACCATATTCTTCAAGAAAAATTTGGTGTGTGCAAACCAAAGGACTAATACCTTTAATATCAGATAAAGTTCATCCAATAGCAGTCCTATGCTCTTTCAAAACTTTAAGTAACATACCGTCATGCTAAAGCTCTAGAAAGGTCTCATCTTCTCTTAGAAAAGCATATTTAAGTCCAGCAGGAAGAGGCTTCAATTCACACTTTGGGTCTTTTTCTCTTGATGATTTTGTCTCATCACTCACAGTTGGTAGCTCCTCATATTTTGGTATCCAACCATTATGTTCTTGTACTTGCACAGAATCCAACAAAGAACAAAGATATTGTATTTCAAAATCTTGTGCAAAATTACAATCCCTATTTACTAAACAAAATTGCAATGGATCAGAAGAAAAATAAGAATTAAAGCAATTTTGAACAATTATCTCGATCATGTAAACTTCTTTGTCGACATCTTCATTGTTTGCAGGTTGCTTGCATATGTTGAATATGTTGAGCTCCAATGTCATGTTCCCAAATGATAGTTGCATAAGTCCATTCCTGCAATTTATATGAGCATTAGATGTAGCAAGAAATGGTCTTCCAAGAATAACAAGAATTTGAGAATCAGAATGCACAACTGGTTCAGTATCCAAAACTATAAAATCAACTGGAAAATAAAATTTGCCTACATGAACCAGCACATCTTCCACCATACCTCTTGGGATTTTGACTAAACAGTCAGCCAATTGCAATATTATTGAGGTGGGTTTTAATTCACCAAGACCCAATTGCTTATAAAATGAGCAAGGCAACAAATTAACACTAGCACCCAAATCCAATAAAGTTTGTTCAATGCTAAAATTCTCAATAATACAAGAAATTGTGGGACAACCTGAATCTTTGTACTTGGGTGAAGTATTAGTTTGAAGAATTGCACTTACATTTTCAGTTAAAAATGCGGTCTTATCAACATTGTGCTTTCTTTTCAGTAAATAGCTTATTTTCATAAAAACACCATATATTACCTTGTAAGTTATAGTGTAAAACGCCTATATAACTGAGACGCAATATCTTACTCGTTATTTATTGAGTGAGAAGTCTATTTTTCTAAAAACATCATATCTTACCAGTAAGTTATAGTGTAAAATGCATATATGTCTGAGAACGTAACATCTTACTCGTAATTTATTGAGTGAATAGCCTATTTTTCTCAAAACGCCATATCTTATCGGTAAGTTATAGTGTAAAGTGCCTATATATCTGAGAACGCAACATCTTACCCATAATTTACTAAGTAAATAGCCTATTTTTCTAAAAACACCAAATCTTACCGATAAGTTATAGTGTAAACTGCCTTTACATCTGAGAACGCAACATCTTACCCATAATTTATGGAGTGAATTGCATATTTTTCTGAAAACACCATATCTTACAGAAAAGTTAGTGTAAAATACCTATATATCCGAGAACACAACATCTTACATGTAATTTATTGTGTGAATTTCGTATTTTTATAAATAAAAAAAACCCCATATCTTACTCGGTAAGTTATAGTGTAAAGTGCCTATATATATCTGAGAACGCAACATCTTACCCGTAATTTATTGAGTAAATAGTTTATTTTAAAAAAAACACCATATCTTACCAGTAAGTTATAGTGTAAAGTGTCGATATATCTGAGAATGCAACATCTTAACCGTAACTTATTTAGTAAATAGCCTATTTTTCTAAAAACACCATACCTTACTGGTAAGTTATTGTGTAAAATATATATATATATATGAGAACGCAACATCTTTCCGGTAATTTATTGAGTAAATAGCTTATTTTTCTAAAAACACCATATCTTAATGGTAAGTTATAGTGTAAAATGCCTCTATATCTGATAACGCAACATCTTACCCTTAATTTATTGAGTAAATAACTTATTTTTCTAAAAGGACCATATCTTACCGGTAAGTTATAGTGTAAAACACCTATATAACTGAGAACGCAATATCTTACTCGCAATTTATTGAGTGAGAAGTCTATTTTTCTAAAAACACCAATCTTACTAGTAAGTTATAGTATAAAATGCATATATGTATGAGAATGCAAGATCTTACTCGTAATTTATTAAGTGAATAGCCTATTTTTCTCAAAACGTCATATTTTATCGGTAAGTTATAGTGTAAAGTGCCTATATATCTGAGAACGCAACATCTTACCCGTAATTTACTAAGTAAATAGCCTATTTTTCTAAAAACAGCATATCTTACCGATAAGTTATCGTGTAAAACGAAACATCTTACCCGTAATTTATGGTGTAAATTGCATATTTTTCTGAAAACACCATATGTTACCGAAAAGTTAGTGTAAAATACTTATATATCCGAGAACACAACGTCTTACCCGTAATTTATTGTGTGAATTTCTTATTCATATCTTACTCAGTAAGTTATAGTGTAAAGTGCCTATATATCTGGAGAGGCTTTCGAACCTGTAGAGAAGGAAACAAATGTCTCGAAAAGAGACAAAGAGAAGAGCAAAGATGGAGAAGAAAAGGTGAGATTTTTCTTTAGCACAAAACTGATTCATTTTGCAATATACTTCTTCTAACTTGTCTTCTGTCCACCTGTAGGAGGAAATTCCTGCTGAAGTAATAGCAGAAAGCATTGAGTTGGCCAAGAAACAACAAGAGGCTCAAAGGACAGAGCCTACAAGCTTAGAATTGGCCGTGTTTGATGAGGTGGAGGTAGAACACTCTACTGCCGTCCCTTAACCTGAGGTATTTTTACCTTTCCAATCCTACCTTCGTTTCTATAATTCTGTCTTGACAGGACCCGACCCAATTTCCACTTTGAAATTCGAGCCAAGTCCTGTGTGTGTCCGACACCTGGCGAATGTCGGGCACAAATGTCCTTTTTACTCTTCTTACTTCAATTTCTCTTTAAAATTACCTTAGACTTCTGCCGAAAATTCGGCAGAGTCTCCCCTGTATTTTGACCAATCCAAAACTTTTCACCTGTTAAACATTCAACTAATCCACACCAACTGCCAGAATATTTCAAATAACAAAATCTCAACTCCGGTTTTTCAGTTTCCAATAGATATCAGAGCATTTTCTAAATTTCAAGGTTTCAGGGATTATCTACTAAACTCTACCTGACTTTGAAGCGCGGAGGCTATGAGTGGCCCGGTGGTGGATCCCGCGTACTTTTACGGCCTGGGGGCGAAAAACAGGTTGAAAATGTGAGTGGACAAAAATAATGTTTTTCAAAACAATTTTCATAAACATAATATCCCCCTTTGTAAAAAAAGAAATTTAGCTAAATAAAACTGAATACGTACTCTCTTCATCAAGCATATTCAACTCAAGGCATTCTATATCAGTCATATTCAAGCTCGAAAGTTTCATACAAAATTACTGAAATCAAGGTTTGCATGAACATGCTAAAATCAAACGTGTATAAAAATTCTGTACTCAAACCTTGCATAACTGAACAATTATAAAGGTATCTGTGCCTGAAAAATCAGAAAAGCGGATATAAAATAACTGAACATCATAATTGAATAAAAGAAACTCAAAATCCTTTGAAAATACCACCAATTTGTACCCCTGTCATTTCCGTCAATTCCCTGGCAGGTCTCGGGCGTCACACAGGCTACCCGAGCCGCAAACTGGCGAAATCAGGGGACTATGATCAGCCTGTCCCGCCGGCAGATTCCTCGATGACACCAAGTCAGCCCGAGTCGCTCTGGCAGGATGCAGGGGACCGTAGTCAGCCTGATCCGCAATCCTGGCAAGTCTCGGGGACACAGAGTCAGCCGAGCTGCAATCCTGGCAGGTCTCGGGACACCAAGTCTGTCGAGCCGCAAATCCTGGCACTCACGGTCCAAGCGTCCCCGAAACTCGTGAGGCAAAGTCAAGTGCACTGACATAAACTGAAATCGGACTGGATGTCCGTAGACATCGGTCCAACTCTGGGTAATCACCAAAGAAAATGGGTACGAGGTGGTTTTAAAATAAATTCCTTTAAAAAAGAACTATCTGAACAATAACTGTAAAACTTAAGTCGTGCTGCGGTCTCAACTGATTCGAAATTCAAACTCTGTTTCTCTAACTGGTAAATAAGCAGCACCGACTTATAGAACTATTACTGTAATAATCGTGTTCGGAACCATAATAAAACTTACTCAAGATTAAATAAGGAAATTCATTCGAATAAACTTATTTATAAAAACTCTCTTATATAAAATCAAAATAAAATCACTTATAAACTTATTTATATACAATCACATCAAATCATTCATGAAATCTGATTTATGAAAGAATGTCCACTCACAGATGGTCCGAGCTACTTCGATCCCTCGAAGGTCTCTTTTACAATTCTGTCGGGCTCCTGGTGCCTGATTACCCCGAAAGATTAAATTAATAAACTGCTGAATAAAACGAATTTCAATTAAACACCCTGCCCCCGGCTCCTAAAAATACGCGCATCTCACTCCAATTACTCCTATGCCCACATTAGCCTTTTCAGACACATGGACCAGTTTTAAAAAGTCCGATGCTCAGCTAAGCGATACCCTGCCCGATCGGCCGACCCGGGACCCCATGGGTCCACGATCTCTGATGGCCAATCTGGGGTTCCCTGAAGGTTTCTCATACAGCAGGAACCATGTTCTGCGAATTTGGTCTGAATCGGACGGTCGGATTGGCCAAAATCGCGTTATCGCTTAAAACCCTAACCCTAGCCCTAGGGTTCACGATTCCAGAGTATCCGGGACTCCGATTCGTAATCCGTCGAATCCTACGTGATCCTGAAATCACGTAGACCGACATATCCAAAATTTAGCGCGATCCAACTATTACACGACACTGCACCCACGGATCGCGCGATATGGAAAATCCGTCCGGGGCTCAAACGGACTCCGAATTGAGATCCGCGAAATCCCACGCGCTCGTGACAACACGAGGACCTCAAAACTGGCCAGAGCCATGCCACCACCCTGGCACACGAGCCGCCACACGCGCAGGGCAGATCGGGTGTCCAAAGCGATTCGGGTGCGCCGAAAAATCGTGGAACCGAGACTCCAAACTCCTAACCTAGGTAAAACACCCTATTTGGAGTCACTTTTGTTCTTGGACCACCCCTAAAAAGTGACCAGAAATAGTAGTTTCGAAGGGCCGAAGTTTCGGCCAAACTTCAAGTCGAAAATTGAACCCCTTAACGCTAAAATCGATCGAAGCCCATATACCCATCAGCTAGAGCACGAAAAATAGGTCAAAAACCATACCTTACTCGATCGATTTGGTGGAGAAACGAGGGAGAATTTTGAGCTCGAAGTTCGGGTGGCATTCGGACGAACCGTCGGCTTCCATGGTGGATTCCGGCGATACCGACCACGGCAGCGGCGGCGCTGGCTCGGGGATGGTTCTCCGTCGAGTGGTGCTTCATTTGGGACCGGTCTCGGAGATCGGCCCCAAGTGTGGTGGCCGGGGGAATGGTTGGAAGGCGCGGAGGTCGCGGGAGGGTTGTTGCGGGAGGAGAGAGAAAGGGCTGACGGGGGAGAAGAGAGAGAGAGCTATAAAAATCTGACTTTTTGACCAAATTACCGTTTTGCCCTTCGCGGTTTTTAGACCATATCTCCTTCGTTACGGCTCCAATTCAGGTCTACTCCGTGTCTACAAACTCCTTTCGCCGCGCTCTACGCAATGGCGTAAGCGAAATTCCCAAATTCTTTCTCGATCAAAAAGTCAAATTTTCCCCCATTAAAATATGCGAGGGCAAAGTTGTCTTTTTGCTAAAAGATATTTTCTTTACTTTTTAGATATTTTCTTCCTTTTCTAGATATTTTGTTTTGGGTTCTTACATGTCTAGTCGGGTTTCTTCTAATTAATGCTTCTGTCTTCTCAGGTGGAAGAGAATAAAACTGCTGGGTCATTAGCTATGGTGACTAGCCCTCTCAAACCTATCATTGTGGCTGTAAGTATTATTATGCCTTAGTATTTTCTTTATGTAGTTACTTTTGTGCAGAACTAACATGAAGCTCATTCTTGCAGATCCCTATCCATTTGTTCCAGGCTCTTCAACCAAGGCCTCCTTTGCTGATCTAGAATTGGCAGAGTTTGAAACTATGGATTTAGATGCTCAATTGGACAGACTTGAGAAGCTGGGAGCCACTCCAAGTAAAGCTAAGTCCAGGCAGTGGATGAAGCAGTGGAAAGGATAAGGATCTGGAACTCAACTGAACTGGATCTGGATGAGAACAAAAGAGTTGTTGACCAGTTGATGAAAGATCTAGATCTGCTGCACAGTGAGAACATGGCTTCCAGGCCTATCCTTGAGCGCAACTTGCATCGTACCAGCTTGACATACTCCTATTGCATCACCACCCACTATACTATTTATATATTAAAAAAGAATGCACCAATGCATAGGTGCCATGTGTCAAACAAGTACAGCCGCCCGGCTATACAATTTCTTATTTAAAAAAAAAACCGAGTATAGCAGCAAGGCTATATGATTTGTTTCAAAAAATAAAAAAAAAGGATCTAGTATAGCCGGCCGGCTATACTATGCTGGACCTGTGCGCCATGTGTCAAACCAGTACAGCCGACCGGCTATACTATTTTTGTTTTAAAAATTCAAAAAAAGGAATATAGCCGCATAGCCTTACTATTTTTAAAGGCAATAATTAGGTGAAAACTGAGCGTAGCCGACCGGCTATATATATACATATATTATTTTTATTCGATAATATGTGAGAATTATGTGTATAATATGTGAATTTTGTGTGTCTTATTGAAATTTTGTAAAAAATAGGTGTATTAAACATGAGAAAAGACATGTATAATGCATTGTGACGGCGCTAGAATCTTTATACGGGTAATAACTTTGAAAAAGGAAAAAATGAAAAAGGGACAATAGAAACTCAAGTAATGGCCTAATAGTAATGGATGGGGCTCTTGGGCTATGGAGAAAATTAATTAGGACACCCAAACGATTTCACAAAAGATTTAGTAAATAGAAATTAATTATTTTGTAGACTTTCTATAAATTTTTTTCTATTAAATAACAAATAAAATATCATTACTAATTAAAGTAATTCAAAAAGGATAAGATATTACATAATTGCATATATTGAATTAAATAAGTAGGAAAAAAAAAGAAGTAAAGAACTAATTTTATGTTTTTGAAATTTAAAATAATAATAATAATAATAATAATCTTATCCTTTTTTAAATAATATTTTTAAAATAGTATAGACGGGCGGCTATACTATTTATATATTAAAAAAAGATGCGCCAATGCATAGGTGCCACATGTCAAACCATTACAGCCGACCGGCTATACCATTTTTGTCATAAAAATTCAAAAAAAAGGTATAGCCGCATGGCTAAACCCTTTAAAAAATATATATACTTATATATATTATTTTTATTCAATAATACGTGAGAATTATGTGTATAATACGTGAATTTTGTATGTCTTATTGAAATTTGTAAAAATAGGTGTATTAAACATAAGAAAATACATGTATAATACATTATTAAACGTGAAGGCGCTAGTATCTTTATACGGGTAATACTCTAGAAAAGGAAAAAATGAAAAAAGGACAATAGACACTCGAGTAATGGCTTAATAGTAATAGATAGGGCCCTTGGGCAATGGAGAAAATTAATTACGACACCCAAACGATTTCACAAAAGACTTAGTAAATAGAAATTAGTTATTTTGTGGACTTTCTATAATTTTTTTTGTACTAAATAATAAACAAAATATCATTACTAATTAAAGTAATTCAAAAAGGATAAGATATTACATAATTGCATATATTGAATTAAAGAAGTAGGAAAAAAACAAAAGTAAAGAAACTAAAACCACAAACCTTAACAATGAATTTCCTTATGCTACTTTTCGCTTCACCGCTCCCCGGCAACAGTGCCAAAAACTTGTTGCGTCTACCCAAGTGCAAGTAGTCACACATAGTAATAATCTTGGAAGTCCAAGTATCGAATTCTCAAGGAGCAGGTAGGCAAATATCTACACACAAAGAAATAATCAAGCGAAGCACAATAAAAGTGACAAGCAAAATGGAAAAATAATTTGATTTGATTGTTGTGGAAATTGAGTTTAAAAATGAAATATCAATAATGGAAATACTAAGGCATCAAGGTTCAATTCTTTAAAGAAAATATGTTTCATGCTCTTTGTTAGTGCCGTAACTGACCGAGCAACTAGCCAAACTAGAACATCCACGTGTCATGCTTTGAGAGGTCATCACCTTATCCAAAGAAGCATTACCACAAGTCACAACTCTAAGCAAAGCAAGAGGAGTCCCACATCGGAAAACTACAATAGATGTAGACTTCCCCTCACCTATAAAAGAAGACCACTCTCCACTTAGAAAAGGGTCTTGGATCTAGACCCTTAGGCCTTGGACTCTCGAGTCTGGACCCCATCTCTAGGCTGGGCTTCTCACTTGTTATCTTTATATTTGGGTCTAATCCCCTTGTACAAATGTAAACAAACATTATCATAATGAGAACATCCTTCTCCCTAGACGTAGCCCATCATTCGGGTGAACCACGTATATCTTGTCTTCTATATGTTTATCGCTTGCCCAAATCCTCACACAAATGCTGAAGGTCCTCACCTTCACCCATCATCCACCATTCCACATCTATCTAAGTTGACCTCCCAAAAAGAGCATCAACAATTTGGCGCCATCTGTGGAAATCGACACAAGAAGCCCTTGTCAATTATCCATTCTTTAGTGCCTTTCGGCACCCTTACAATCAACACAAATCCAAGGAACTAACTCAAACCCGCACTTCTACCCATGGCCGGCCATAGGATAGTGCAAGTCGAAACCAACATTGTGGTTGCTGCTCAAATTTCAAGCCTTCTTTGAGGCTTGCTTCTTGTGATTAGGAGGCGAAGAAGGCAGGACAAAGAATGTATTTACTAAAATCCTTTGTTTGATGACGCAAAACTTAACAAAAACAAAAACATGAAAAATGTACTAGAAATCACACATAAACTAAAAACAAAAGCGAAAACAAAAGTTGAGAATGCTTGGGTTATCTCCCAAGAAGGTTTTCTTTATAGTCATGAGCTAGACTTTTCGAATGCCTATGGTGGTGCGGAAGTAGCAAAGAATGCTACTTCTTCCATGTACTGCTTGGGTTGTTGTCCGTACTCCTTGCGAACAATAGCCTTGTCAAGTAATATCTTGGTGTGATCCTTGGCAAGGAGATGCCAAAAGAGTCGGCTCATCTTGGAGACGCTTTTGATAAAACATTGATAAATTCTGGCACGTCCAAGCATGCGTTTCATGACTAGAGGGGGTGACGACTTGGCTTTCAAGACATCCGTAGAGGTGTTTTGCCAAGTAATTGACATGTACAATTGGGTCAAGAAGATCTATGCGGTCGCACTCTTCCAAGTCCCTCGGTTTTTAACAGCCTCGAACACCTTAAACTCAATGGATTCGCCCTGAACTCTCAAAGTTAAAGTTCCTTGTTGTACATCTTTCAATGTACCAGCAACACGAAGGAAGGGCCGACCTAGCAAGAGTGGGATGTCGTGGTCTTCCTCCATATCAAGAATAAAGAAATCAGCAGGAAACACAAATTGCTTCAGTCTGATCAACACGTCTTCAATGATTCCTTTAGGATATGTGACTGATCTATCCGCAAAGTCAAGGTACCAAATTTCGTATTTTGTAATATGCATGACTTGACAACAAAGTCAACAGATACGCGTCCCTTTTGAAAAAAGAAGTTCATAAGAAAACGGCCACAAAGGGGACATACTAGTTATGCAGAAGCTGAAAAACACGGCACACCAATGATGTCGAGGCATAGGTCAGTTAAGCCGAAGTTAACATAGACAAGCACTTCATGTGCAAGGAGCTTGTTAAGGCTGACAACAGTAAAACGAAGCTTCTAGACAACAAGTTCAAGGCCCGAGAGACCAAAAACTTACACCTTCGAGTTGACTAGAGCTAAAGGAATTTTTGACTTACTGTTGGCTAAAAAGAACATCACTCTATCATTCCGCCACAAAATCCCTAAGGACCAAGAGCTCAAAGGAAATACATTCTGTAAGTATCACAGTTTTTGGTCTCATAGTACTAATAACTGTATTTTCATGTGTGACGACATACAGAATTGATAGACGAAAAAAAACTTCAATTCACAGAGAAACCGGCTATGAAAGTAGATGACGCGCAATTCCCTCCACCTGTTATCAACATGGTCGAAGCTTATTTCCAGCCCGAAGAGGCTCGACAAAGAAGAGCTTTATGGCCTGAGGTCAGATCCTCAGGCGCCGAGAAAGGGGTAAGCATGCAAGAAAGTCTAAATCCAAAAAGCAAAGGAAAAGAAAAAGATAAGGAGCTCAAGCTTGAACCCGTGATCTGTGACCGATGCAAAAATTAGCCAGTCGAGCTCAAGAGAACAAAAGAGAAAAACAGCGAGCCTACCAGCTTGGCTGACCACAGATCTATAGATTGGCCAAATCAATGGACCACATCCAGTGTTGTTTTCGATCGACTGGGGAACGACTGTTGGAATATTGGGCTGAGGACTCTTTACTGCTGAACTCGCCGATTAATTTGATCGAATTTCAACACGAGTCAGACGACGACGATGTATTAACCATCGACGACCTAGATCCTGCACCTACTGAGATGGAAGATGGCCATCCCGAGGTCTAAGATCCTTTGTTAGAAATCAATGTAGGAACTTAGGGCTAACCACGACCTCTTTTTGTTAGTAATCTTTTGAACCTAAAGCTGAGTGTCGAAATTATCGACCTCCTCTACGAATGTAAAGATTGTTTTGCTTGGGACTGTCATAAGATGCTTGGATTACCCAATGGTTTAGTAGAACACAAAGTGAAAATCAAAGACAGGTTCAAACCTTTCCAACAACCACCACCTGCGATTTTCTGCCAAGGTACAATTTAAAGTTAGAGAAGAAATTTAAAATCTTCTCAAAGCCGGCTTTATCCACACCGCCTGATACGTTGAGTGGCTGGCCAACCTTGTGCCAGTGTTGAAAAATACTGGAGCTCTAATGGATTGCCCAGATTATAGACATTTAAATCTTGAAACCCCCAAGGACAAGTACCCTATCCATTACAATTATGCCATTACTCGAGAATCTATGGTCCTTTTTCGATATTTAACTTTTCCAATGTTATTACCCGCATAAAGATTTTAGCACTATTACGCTTAATATAGTATTATACACGTACACACGTTTTCTCATCTTTAATACACGTGTTGCTTATTTGGCATGGCACGTGTGCAAGCGCATACGACGAACTCTTGTGTACCCGAGTTGGGTTTCTTCCGAAGTTAGGTGTCCTATTGGGCTAGAAATATATTTGGGCCCAGCCTTGGATTTTTTGGGCTTCAACAATGGTCATGATGAGCCCTAATATGGTTTTCGTGAGCCTTAGTACAGTTCTGATAAGCCTTAGTCCGATTCTACTAAACCTCAGTATGGTTCTTGTAAGCCTTAATGTGGTTCCAGTTAGTCATAATATGATTCTAGTAAGCCATAATATGGTTCTGGTGTGCGTTAATATGTTTTTGGTTAGCTTTTATACGATTCTAGCAAGCCTTAGTATGGTTCTAATACACCTCATATGGTTTAGATAATTCATAATATAAATTTGATAAGCCATGTTATTGTTCTGGTAAGCCATAATATAGTTCCAGTAAGTCACAAAATGGTTCTAGTGAGCTTTAATATCGTTTTGGTGAGCCTTAATATGGTTCTAACAAAGCCATAAAATGATTCTAGTGAGTTTTAAAATCGTTTTTGACAGAACCCGACCCAAATCCCACTTTGAAATTCACGTCAAACCCCGTACGTGTCTAACACCTGATAGGTGTCGGTCACAAATAACCAAAATACCATTCTTACCCTATTCCAAAAACTGCTTTAGGGTATGGCTTCTATGGAAAACTGACAGAGTCTCCCCTGAAAAAGACCAAAAACCCAGAATTTTACCTGCATAGCAAACTCAAATAATTTCCCAAGTGTTCAACAAATTCAACATTACAAAACTGATCATAACAAACCAATCATAAACTTGCGGCTGCACCTAGGTTAGCCTAGGTTGCCTACGTACCCTTATTGAGGGATCAAGCCACACGTAGTTCTTTATACAAGAAACAAATTCCAACGCATATGTAAGCACATGAACTAAATATTCCTTCACACTTTCCTAAAACCAAAAGCTTCAAACTCTAATCAATTCGCTGAAACAAACTCATCTTGTAAGAAAGTAGTTGTGAATTGTATAAAATCCTTAAAACTTAGAAAACTCTCAATCATTGTCTCATAAATCTGAAAACATGTATTAAAACCTTCACCAATAAGTACCAAGATAAAATCGTCAATTTCAGTTTAAAACATCTTTAAACTCAAATACTCTCCACCTAGGAGTACCCCCATCATAATCCGTCAATTCCAATAATGTTCCGTCAAAAAAAGTACCATATATGTTACATCATCGCAGAACTCGGGGGACACGTGGTCAGCCCGAGAACGCATATCTTCGCAGAACTAGGGGGACACCTAGTCAACCCGAGAACACATATCCTCGCAAAATTGAGTGATCAACCTGGAAAGCATATCCATCAATTCCCCTCGCAGGACTTAGGAAGATATAATCAACCTGAATGCAAATCCTCACACTACACAGTTCAGGCGTCCTCGAGACTCGTGAGGTGTTGTGATAAATGACCAGATTATTCCGAAGGCAACTGCCCCTGGGGAGGGTGGGTACTCCTACGGTGGGTTTGAAAACCATTTTCCGAAACTTAGCATAAAATTCCTCTTTTTCTACAAATCCACTTTCATAAATCCATTTCCAAATCCTTTCTCAACTTTCCAAAAATCAGTTCTTAAATAAATAACCAAAAATCTCTTTTTTAAAACGAGGTCAATCCCAACATTCCTTAATTTGAATTTGACCATGCAAAATCTCTCAAAACTATTCTCAAACTACATTCAAATACGTACAATACACTATTGAGAAAACTAGTGTTCATAATTCATCAATTTCAAGCCGTTGAGCATATATTTAAATATAGACATATAATCAGGCATTTAATGAATTTCTTATTCATTTCAAAACCCAGTTATCTAAGTCATTCCCAACTCCACACAATTAAACATAATATAACATGCTTGGAAGGTAAAAGCGATTGTATAATAATTCATAAGCATTCAATGAAACTCTCATAACATAATACCATTTTAAAACATACCTTCAATTACAATTAGAACTACTAAATAGCCTCAACCGAGTCGACATAGACCACTATCTAAGTCAACTGGGCTCGTAGGGCCTACATCCTCAATTTGTTATATGATAATTCCTATTGGTCCATAACCATAAGTTGAACTCATCCAAGAAGCCTTATCACGATCCAACGATCGGTTTGGCCTCGATCATGGAATTTGACCAATTCGGTCTACAAGGCCAACAACCTCCGATTTCCAATCCAAACATTCTGAGAGCTGGGTCTCAATCAAGCGGTCGGATCCCTGTAGATCGCACGATCGTACAGTGATCGGTTTACTTAACCCTAGAATCATTGATTCGGTGTATCTGGGACTCCGATTCTCGGTCAACCAGTTCCTACACAATCCTAGAGGTACGAGGAACAAAATATTTGAAATTGGGACCGATCGAATGGTCCAAACCTATCGAAACCGGGTATCGCATAATAAGTGCAATATCCTTTCGACTGTCAAACTATAACTAGCCCAATGGGTTGCCACACAATGGCCCATGCAATACATCTTCCACCATACCTCTTGGGATTTTGACTGAACGGTCAGCCAATTGCAATGTTGTTGAGGTGGGTTTTAATTCACGAAGACCCAATTGCTTATAAACCGAGTAAGGTAACAAATTAAACACTAGCACCCAACTCCAATAAAGCTTGTTCAGTGCTAAAATTCTCAATAACACAAGAAATTATTTGACAACCTGGATCTTTGTACTTGGGTGGAGTATTAGTTTGAAGAATTGCACTTACATTTTCAATTAAAAATGCGGTCTTATCAACATTGTGCTTTCTTTTAATAGTGCATTAATCCTTCAAAAATTTTGAATATGAAGGAATTTGTTTTATAGCATCCAAAAGAGGTATATTGATTTTCACTTCTTTAAAAAACTCCAAAATTTCAGGATTTTGATTTTTCTTTACAGCCTTAAGTGCTTGTAGGAATGGAGCATGAAAAAGGCACTCAACAATTTCAGAATCATTATTTTCTTTTTCATTATTTTTGGATTTTTCTGAATTCTTTTTATTTTCAACTGTTACTAAATCATCTTTCCCAATTATTTTTCCACTGCCAAGAGTAGTGACGGCCTTCACATATTAATGCTTATTTTCATTCAAAGAAGAAGAAGAAGGGGTAGTTACCTCTAACTGTGCAAGTGGATTAGGTTGGACCTAAGAAGGAAATTTACCCTTTTCTTGAATTGACAGTGAAGAAGTGAGTTTGGAAAGAGTGCTCTTAATCTCACCAATGTCTTGTGCATTCTTTTGATTTGTGGCAGTTTGGCTTTGTATGAATTGCTTCATAACATCTTCCAAATTTGATGACGATGATTGTCCTTCCACCTGTGGAGAAAAATAAAAAGAATTAGATTTTTGTTGTGGCACATTATTATTAGTATTATTTCTCCAACTGAAATTTGGGTGGTTTCTCCATCCTGGATTATAAGTTTCAGAAAAAAGTGGATGGTTTTTTAAATTGATTCACAAAGTTTGCTTGATCATGAAACATTTCTCTGAAAGCTGGAAGTGTTGGACACTCTTTTGTTACATGTCCCATGACCCAGCAAACTTCACAAATCTCAAAAATTTCTTGACTTGCAATTGAATTAACTTTTAGGGGCAATTTGATTTTAGGGTTTCAACTTCTCTAGCCATTGTTGCCAGTTGAGCTTTGAGACTATCTTCCTCCTTAAGGTGATAAATACCGCCGCTAGAAGGATTAATAGAAGATTTTGCCTTGGGAATTAGGCTCAAATGTGTTGGGAGTGCTCCAAATCTGAGATTTCTCTGCAATTTCATCAAGAAAATCAAAAGCATCTTCAGGATCTTTATACATAAAATTTCCATTGCACATCATCTCAATAAATTGTCGATCTTTAGGTGTTAAGCCATCATAAAAATGACTTACCATCCTCCATCTTTCAAAACCATGGTGAGGACATAACATTAACAAATCTTTAAATCTTTCCCAAGCTTGAGGTAAAGACTCAGTATCTTTTTGAGAAAATGTGGTCATCTGTCTTCTCAAAGAATTTGTATTTTGAATTGGGAAAAATTTCTTGAAAAATTCTGTTTGCGTTTCCAGTTAGAGAAGAAATTTAAAATCTTCTCAAAGCCGGCTCTATCCACACCACCCGATACGTTGAGTGGCTGGCCAACCTTGTGCCAGTGTTGAAAAATACTGGAGCTCTAATGGTTTGCCCGGATTACAGACATTTAAATCTTGAAACCCCCAAGGACAAGTACCCTATCCATTATAATTATGCCATTACTCGAGAATCTATGGTCCTTTTTCGATTTTTAACTTTTCCAAAGTTATTACCCGCATAAAGATTTTAGCACTATTACGTTTAATATAGTATTATACATGTACACACGTATTTCTCATCTTTAATACACGTGTTGCTTATTTACTTGGCATGGCACGTGTGCAAGCGCATACAACGAACTCTTGCGTACCCAAGTTGGGTTTCTTCCCAAGTAAGGTGTTGTACCGGGCTAGAAATATATTTGGGCCTAGCCTTTTATTTTTTGGGCCTCAACAATGGTCATGATGAGCCCTAATATGCCTGTGGAGAGCCTTAGTACAGTTCTGATAAGCCTTAGTCCGATTCTACTAAACCTCAGTATGGTTCTTGTAAGCCTTAATATGGTTCTAGTTAGTCATAATATGATTCTCGTAAGCCATAATATGGTTTTGGTGTGCGTTAATATGTTTTTGGTTAGCTATTATACGATTCTAGTAAGCCTTAGTATGGTTCTAGTACACCTCATATGGTTTAGATAATTCAAAATATAAATTTGATAAGCCATGTTATTGTTCTGGTAATCCATAATATGGTTATAGTAAGTCACAAAATGGTTCTAGTGAGCTTTAATATCGTTGTGGTGAGCCTTAATATGGTTCTAATGAAGCCATAAAATGATTCTAGTGAGTTTTAATATCGTTTTTGATAGAACCCGACCCAAATTCCACTTTGAAATTCGTGTCGAACCCGGTACGTGTCCAACACCTGACAGGTATCGGGCACAAATAACCAAAATACCATTCTTACCCTAATCCAAAAACTGCTTCAGGGTATGGCTTCTACCGGAATACTGAAAGGGTCTCCCTTGAAAGAGACCAAAAACCTAGAATTACATGCACAGCAAACTCAAATAATTTCCCAACCGTTCAACAAATTCAACTTTACAAAATTGATCATAACAAACCAATCATAAACTTGCTGCTGCACCTAGGTTAGCCTAGGTTGCCTAAGTACCCTTACTGAGGGATCAAGCCACATGTAATTCTTTATATAAGAAACAAAGTTCAACCCATATGTAAGCACATGAACTAAATATTCCTTCACACTTTCCTAAAACCAAAAGCTTCAAACTCTAATCAATTCGCTGAAACAAACTCATCTCTTAAGAAAGTAGTTGTGAATTGTATAAAATCCTTAAAACTTAGAAAACTCTCAATCATTGTCTCATAAATCTGAAAACATGTATTAAAACCTTAACCAATAAGTACCAAGATAAAATCATCAATTTCAGTTTAAAACATCTTAAAACTCAAATACTCTCCACCTAGGCGTACCCCCAATCATAATCCGTCAATTCCAATAATATTCCGTCAAAACAAGTACCATATATGTTACATCATTGCAGAACTCGAGGGACACGTGGTCAGCCCGAGAACGCATATCTTCGCTGAACTCAGGGGACACCTAGTCAACCCGAGAACACATATCCTCGCAAAATCGAGTGATCATCCTGAAACGCATATCCATCAATTCCCCTCGCAAGACATAGGAAGATATAATCAACCTGAATGCAAATCCTAACACCACACAGTTCAGGCGTCCTCGAGACTCGTGAGGTGTTGTCATAAATGACTAGACTATTCCGAAGGCAACTGCCAGGAGAGGGGGGTACTCCTACGCTGGGTTTTGAAAATCATTTTCTGAAACTTATCATAAAATTCCTCTTTTTCTACAAATCCACTTTTATAAATCCATTTTCCAAATCCTTTCCCAACTTTCCAAAAATCAGTTCTTAAATAAATAACCAAAAATCCCTCTTTTAAACGAGATCAATCCCAACATTCCTTAATTTGAATTTGACCATGCAAAATCTCTCAAAACTATTCTCAAACTACATTCAAATACGTACAACATACTATTGAGAAAACTAGTATTCATAATTCATCGATTTCAAGCCACTGAGTATATCTTTAAATATAGACATATAATCAGGCATTTAATTAATTTATTATTCATTCTAAAACCCAGTTATCCAAGCCATTCCCAACTCCACACAATTAAACATAATATAACATGCTTGGAAGGTAAAAGCGATTGTATAGTAATTCATAAGCATTCAATGAAACTCTCATAACATAATACCATTTTAAAACAAACCTCCAATTACAATCACAACTACTAAATAGCCTCAACCGAGTCGACATAGACCACTATCTAAGTCAACTGGGCTCGTAGGGCCCACATCCTCAATTTGTTATATGATAATTCCTATTGTTCTATAACCATAAGTTGAATTCATCGAAGAAGTCTCATCACGATCCAACGATCGATTTGGCCCCTATCGTGGAATTTGACCTATTTGGTCTACGGGGCCCACAACCTCCGATTTCCGATTCAAACATTCTTATAAGTCCAACAAGGTCTAATTAACAAGTTCTGAGAGCTTGATCTCAATCGAGCGGTCGAATCACTATAGATCGCACGATCGTACAGTGATCGATTCACTTAACCCTAGAATCATTGATTTGGTGTATCCGGGACTCTGATTCTTGATCAACCAGTTCCTACACAATCCTAGATGTACGAGGAACAAAATTTTTGAATTTGGGACAGATCGAATGGTCCAAACCTATCGAAACAGGGTATCGCATAATAAGTGTAATATCCTTTCGACTGTGAAACGATAACTAGCTCAATGGGCTGCCACACAATGGCCCACGCGCCGCCACCCATCTCTGGCAAAGGTGGGTGTCTTGAGAGATTTTTCTGCCACAGAAAATATCCAAACCACTAGCCAAAACCTATGCCAATAGATTCATGCTAACTAGGGGATCGACTTTTGTTCTTGGACCAGGCCAAAAACTAGACTGAGGCAACCGAATCGAAATCGAAACCGTTGGCGAAAGTGCGTATATTAAACGATCGGTAAAACCTCAAAATTGATTCAAGGTATCAGCATAGACAACTAGAGCAAGTGGAGGGGATGAAGATGTGTACCTAGATCGAAGAAAACAACTGTCGAAATTTTCGAAAACGGCTTCAAAAATCTGCCTAGTTTTTAAATCAATATCTTCAGTGCTACGCTGGTTTTCGATTGGAGAAAATGGGTCAGTCAAGTAAAGGAAATAGACGATTCTTTTGGACAAGCCATCAATATTCCACTCATATAGCTTATCAGAAGATACAGAAAACTGACCCTGGGTTCTTTCTTCATATTGGACATCTAGAGCTGTAGGCTTAGGGTACCAATTTTTGGTGAGACTTGTGGGATTAATTTTACCTGTCAAATAACTAACTTTAAGACACTGGGAATCCTGGTTAACTTGTAAATTGTTAAAGACTCGTTCAATTTTAGAAATATTACTAGTTTCTGACTCTTGACTAAGGCTTGAATCTAATAACATGGCTGACTCACTATTAGAATTGACTTCACACTGTAAAACTTTAACTGAAGTTTCTTCTTCTTCTTTCCCTTTGTCTTTGTTTGGCTTAGGTTTAACTGTGGTTAATTCCTGAAACATTTCTTCAATCTTTTTCATTGTTGAATTTACCTTAAGGGAAGACTCGGGTTTTAACTCATTGAACTTAACTAAAGGTTTTTCTTTCTTTGGCTTTAAAGTAATTTCACTAGGGGTTAACTTGTCAATTTTAGTTTCAATTTTATCTAATTGTTTACCTATGACTATTAGACTCGTGTTGGTGTAATTATTTTGTTCCATGACTCTTTTATCTAAATCATCTTTTGACTCAGCAACTTTATAAGGGCTAGCTATGATTTTGGCATTTTTATGATTGATTATTATTGACTCGACTGGAGGTGTGTACTGATGACTTTGGTATTGTCGGCTTTTTCCCATTTTTCCTTAGTTAAAGTAACTAACTTTTGACTCATGTATTTATTTTCTACGTAATCGAGATAAGGTGATTCTGACTTAGTCTTTTTTAAGTATTCTTTCCATTCATTGAAAATTTCTTTTCTTTGAACTTTGGGAAAGAAGCATGATAATTGGCTTTTCTAGATTCATTTTCCAGGGCTTGGAAATGGGCATCTAATTTTGACCAATGAATTTTAAAAATTTTATTAAGAGTTCTTAACTGGGCATCATAGGCTTCAAAGGTGGAACCTTCAAAATCTGTTCGTGTAGGTGACTTAGGCTGTATTGTAAAACGGGCTCAGTTGGGACTTTTCCGTAACTTGGTTGAACTACCTGTTTTTGCTTTCTTAATTCATTAATTTTAAAATCAATTAGGGCTCTATCGGTGTCTAAATCGCGTTCTGTAATTGAGGATGACTCTGCAGATGAATGCCTAGCAGGAATTTTAAAAGACTGACCAGGGGTTGGCAATTGTTCTAATTGGACTGTTGATTGAACTGGCCTATCAAAACTAATTTTAACCGTTCCATCTAAATAGGGCTGGATATAATTTAGATCGTTTAGACTACGTTGAATCGGCTTTGGCGGACATTCAGTTGTTAAATACCAATCCTGGGGTAATTTAACATTAGACCATCTAATCATTTGAGGTACTGTAACATTCCATTTGACGTATGACTTTGAATTAAAAGTGTTTGATTCTTTGGGCTTTTGCTAAGGGCTTGGAAATTCATATTTGTACCTGTGACTTTGTAATAAATTCTATAAATTAAAGCTAAAGGTTGACTACCGCGTAAAATATTATAACCATGCATTTAATATTTAAAGTTAAAACTTTTAATATATGGGGATCACTTAAACTGACTGTAAAATCTGGGTAGCAATCAAAATGAACTGGACCATGGCATAAGCTTGACTCTATGATTCCTAAGACTCCATCCTGGAAATCGTTAAATCTAGCATCTCTTAAACTTAAAAGAATTGCTGCTTTTAATCCTAGCTTAGTTAAGGGTTTAACTGCAACCTGAACTAATCCTATATGCAAAAAATTATTACCTTCTTTTCTATGCTTCTTAATTGACTCAAGATTAAGTAATTGGCATGTTTCATGTTCTTTTCCTAAGGCATAGACCTGTTCTACTGTTTTAACATGCGTAGTTGTCTTGAAAGCATTCATTGACCATTTTTGCTTATAAATTTCTTTACTAGGGACTTTGGGAGTATTCCAATCATTACAGTGTAATTCACTACTTGTTGATTCATATTCTAATTGTTCTTCATTAACTATGTCTAGGACTTGACTCAAACTAGTTCTAGAACTGGAAGAATTAACTGAATTGGTTCTAAGAAAACGACTCATACTTACAGATGTTTGACTCAGAGTTTTAAAAGGAAGAAGATCTATAGGGATTCCTAATAGTTAACTCATTATTACCTGGAACCTAAGGCATTCTCTCTCTCACACTCGTGCCGCACCTCTCAGGCCTCTACTGCAGGACTTATATTCAGCTATAGGTCTTACCGTGTTCTTTTGAGATAGTAAACCGAAGATGACAGACAACTCTATGATAACTATTTAGAAATAACTGAAGAACTTGCTAACTCAGAAAAGCTAAATCAGCCACTTGGGCAATATGAGTAGCAGACCTAGACACAACCGCAACTCTTATGGCTCTGATACCAGAAAGGGGGAAGAACCAGAAGAAGAAGAACAAGAATTAAGACTCAGAGAAGACCAAGGCAAGAGAAACAGAAATGGAATAAATCAAAATAGAATTTAAGTAAAGCGTAAATGCATAAAATGATTAACTCACAGATTGCATGAATGAAAATACAATTAATCATTTAAGATAATGCTTAGGAACGAAAATAGGATCATAAAATTAACTTGATAATTTTATTGACTTAATAAAAAACTTTGAAAACATGAAAATTCAAACTTACAGCAAGCAAGGCCACGAAAGACCCTCACACTTCCACTGTGTTTGAGTTTACAGCACTAGCCCCAGAACACTTGAAATTAGCGGACAAAACCTCTGTGGAGGTGATGCCGTGCGGCATGATTGCTAGATACTGGAAGAATGCTTGAAATAGGGCATGTGATGAAAGGACGTTTGAAATAGGGCATGTGCTGGAAGGATGTTTGAAATAGGGCATGTGCTGGAAAATATTTTGTTTGACATGGAATAGGTGCTAGAAGAACGTGACTTGGCTTGGCATGATTAGCTTGGACTTGCTATGCGGATAACCTAATGGTTGAGTTGAACCAAGATATAGCTTGGTCTAGCGTGAGGGTTCACTCTTTCGGCAACATGAATATAGAGCTTGTGTTATCTTCCAAGAATATCTCAGGCAAAAAACTGAAAAAGAAGTTCAATTCTCTTTATTAGATGCTTGACTTGTGTTTGGCTATTTTTTTTCTTTTTGGAAAAATTTGCTTGGTACGAAGCTCCCAAGTATTTTGGGGTTTGCATGTGTAGTTTGCTCAATGGCATGAATAATGGATTTGCCAAAGCCCCCGACCCTTTTTACAAGGTCTTGTTTTGCTTGGGAATGGAGATCTAAGACACAAACAAAGGGTGCATGTCAGCAATCCATATTATGTTTGTTCTGCAAAGTAGATAGCCAACAAAAGAAAAAAAAAAAAAAGAGGAATTGTTCTTATCTCTTTATTTTCTCTGGTTTAGTGCTTCTAGTCTTCTTCTTTTGAGGCGTTGGGGAAGATAATGACCTGATCCCCAGTGAAGAGGGCTTTTTCTTTCTGGCAGCTACTGATGGGCCTGGGCTGCCATAAAGAGCAAATGGGTGGACTTGGCCCTGTGTCTGAGTTCAATTATCAGGCCCCAAGAGTGCTCCAAAAGGTTCATGGAGCCTTAGGAAACACCTTGGCTTCCTTCACCAACAAAACCAACAGTTGCTTATAGATAAATATTATGGCTTGGCATGAGAAGCTTGTAGCATGGGAGCTGAGCATTCATGAGTTTAGCATGAGAGAGAGAAGACTTGGGTTTCCTATGAGAAATAGAGGCTCGAAGTAAGGGGGAGAGGAAATTTTGAGAGGATTTGTTGAAGGAAGAGAGGAGAGAATGAAGGAAGAGGAATGAGTGGCTTGAGCAAGTTTCTAGCAGCTTGATGAAAGTTTCATCAAGCTCTTGACTGGCTTGACAGAAGAGAAAAAGGGAAGCAATGGAAGAACATGGCTTGAAATCGAAGGGTTCCCGAGGTGAGAGGTGATGCTTGCTCTCTCTGGATGTGTTTATGGGAAAGAGAGGAAGAAGATGGAAGCAGGGTGGCTTTAGCAGATTTCCAGCAGATTGACGAAAGCTTCGTCAGGCTCCTTGGTGGCTTGATAGAAGAGAAAAAGGAAAGCAATTGAAGAACATGGCTTGAAATTGAAGGGTTCCATATGCGAGAGGTGATGTTTGCTCTCTCTGGATGTGTTTATGGGAAAGAGAGGAAGAAGATAAAAGAACAGAGCATGAAATTGGACCTTCCAGCAACGAGTAAGGATGTTTCTTGCTTTAGATCGGTATGCCAAAGGAGAAAAAGGAAAGAGATGGAAGAATAGAGCTGGAAATTTGAGGGTTCCAATAGTGAGAGAGGATGCTTGCTCTCCCTAGATCTCCAACGAATGCCCCCCGGATGTGATAATATGCTGGGTAGGAAATGCCCTTTTTTTTATAGGCACTAGAAGCCCCCAATTTTATCAAGTCTTCTTCTCCATTTTTCCTCACTTTCTTCCATTCAATCCTCTTTGGTGAAATCTCCCCAACCCTAGCATATAAAAGCAGAGCCTTTTGGGGTTCCAAGACTTTCTTGCTGCTGCACTCCATCTGGGTAAGGAGCCTCTTACTTTTTCTTATTGTTTTCCCACTAGAGCTTGCAGAGGAAAGAATGGGTAAGGGTGCTGGTCAAAAGTTGATTTACTTCCAACAGCCTATGCATATGGGTTTACCTTGATCTTGACAAGGTGTTGGGAGCAGCTTGTGTTCACGTGGGTTTGCATTGGTTTTGACAAGGTGCTGGATATTTTGATTGATATGGGATATTTCCAGGTGTTTTGGCTATGGCTATTGGATGTTTTTCTAAGATGTTTGGGCCTTTTCTTAAGGTGATAGGCTATGGGGTTTTCTCTCATGCTTACCCATATGTTTGGGCTCAAGGAATGTGCTTGAGTTTTGGTGCTCCCAAGTAGCCCAAAACTTCCACTTCTTGGACCATTAATGGGCCCCATAAGACTCGTAACCATCCATATCACAACCCGCTCAACAAGCCCAATACATCTGCATGGCTTGGGCCCACTTAAGCTTGTAGTGTGTTGTGTTGCTTATTTACTTGGCGTGGCAAGTGTGCAAGTGCATATGACGAACTCTTGCTGGGTTTCTTCCCAAGTTAGGTGTCGTACTAGGCTATAAATATATTTGGGCCCAGCCTTGGATTTTTTGGGCCTCAACAATGGTCGTGCTGAGCCCTAATATGGTTGTGGTGAGCCTTAGTACTGTTCTGATAAGCATTAGTCCGATTCTACTAAACCTCACTATGGTTCTTGTAGGCCATAATATGGTTCTGGTTAGTCATAATATGGTTCTAGTAAGCCATAATATGGTTCTGGTGTGCGTTAATATGTTTTTGGTTAGCTTTTATATGATTCTAGTAAGCCTTAGTATGGTTCTAGTACACCTCATATGGTTTTGATAATTCATAACATAAATTTGATAAGCCATGTTATTGTTCTGGTAAGCCATAATATGGTTCTAGTGAGTCACAAAATGGTTCTAGTGAGCTTCAATATCGTTTTGGTGAGCCTTAATATGGTTCTAATGAAGCCATAAAATGATTCTAGTGAGTTTTAATATTGTTTTTGACAGAAACCGACTCAAATCCAACTTTGAAATCCCTGTCGAACCCTGTACGTGCCCAACACCTGACAGGTGTCGGGCATAAATAACCAAAATACCAATCTTACCCTAATCCAAAAACTGCTTTAGGGTATGGCTTCTATCGGAAAACTGACAGAGTCTCCCCTGAAAAAGACCAAAAACCCATAATTTTACCTGCACAACAAACTCAAATAATTTCCCAACTGTTCAACAAATTCAACTTTACAAAACTGAACATAACAAACTAATCATAAACTTGCGGCTGCACATAGGTTAACCTAGGTTGCCTACGTACCTTTACTGAGGGATCGAGCCACACGTAGTTCTTTATACAAGAAACAAAGTTCAACCCATATGTAAGCATGTGAACTAAATATTCCTTCACACTTTCCGAAAACCAAAAGCTTCAAAGTCTAATCAATTTTAGTTTAAAACATCTTAAAACTCAAATGCTCTCCACTTAGGCGTACCCCAATCATAATCCGTGAATTCCAATAATACTCCGTCAAAACAAGTACCATATATGTTACATCATCGCATAACTTGAGGGACACGTGGTCAGCCCAAGAATGCATATCTTCGCAAAACTCGGGGGACACATAGTCAACCCGAGAACACATATCCTAGCAAAATCTAGTGACCAGCCTGAAACGCATATTCATCAATTCCCCTCGCAGGACTTAGGAAGATATAATCAACCATTTTCCGAAACTTATCATAAAATTCCTCTTTTTCTACAAATCCAATTGCATAAATCCATTTTCCAAATCCTAGACAAAGCTAGCCGAACAGAAACCAAAACCATCGGCGAAAGTGGGTATATTGAACGTTCGGTAAAACCTCAAAATCAATTCAAGGTATTAGCATAGACAACTAGAGCAAGTGGAGGGGATGAAGATGTATACCTGGATCGAAGAAAACAGCTGCCGGAATCTCAGAAAACGGCTTAGAAAATCTGCCCAATTTTCAAGTCAATATCTTCGGCGCTACACTGGTTTTCAATCGGAGAAAATGGGTAGGTCAAGTAAAGGAGGGAGACATGATTCTTTTAGAACAAGAATTGTCGAATTTATTCGCCGAACAAAGACGAAATTGCAGTCTGAAACTGTGGCATCGCACGGAGAGGAGAGGGGGAGAGAGAGAGAGAGAGAGAGAGAGAGAGAGAGAGAGATAGTCGGGGAGAGAGAGTGTCGCAAGAGAGACAAGCTGGATGTGATTCTAGTAATCATAAATTACTATTGTGCCACTGCACTTCTGTATAACTTCTTCGTTTTAACTTTGAATTGAACTTGCCACTTGTCTACAAACTCGTATCATCTAGCTCTACACAATGATGACACTCAATTCCCCAAAATTCTTCCCGAACAAAAAGTGACTAAAGTACCCCTATGCCCAGGGGCAAAAATGTAATTTCACAATCAATAATTAATTGAACAATCATTTTTGGGACGGGTGTTACAGTTTTAGGAAGCCTTAATATGGTTCTAGTGATCCTTAATAATATGGCTCTGGTAAGCCCTGTTATGGTTTTGGTAGGCTTTAAGTCATTTGTGGTGAGCCCTGATACTTTTTCGGTGATCCTTAATATCATTTTTGTGACCCTTAATATAGTTATGGCAAGTCTTAATATGGTTTTGATGAGCTGTAGTATGGTTCTATTGAATCTTAATATGTTTCTATTGAGTCTTAATATAGTACTGTTTAAGTTGGATATATGGCCTACCAAGTAATTATGTAATAGTTAGTATTAAGGACATCGTTTGTAATGACTATTAAGTTATTTATGGGCAACACCAGTTGTTTTAATTCATGACTATATGTTATCTTATGAAATACAAGACAACTATAGTCCTAGGAATATATATATATATATATATATAAGTGGACATGAGAACTATGTAATGAGATTGCATACATCAAGACTTATCATGATCCCTAATCCTAAATATGTTCCTGGTCATATGAGTATCAATTGGGCATTGATATTCCGCTACGATCAGCATGCGTAGTATCTTCTCCCAAATGATGAGGTCTCAAGTCATTGAGTGTGCCGATACCAAGACATGTATGTAGGTGCTTGCAGGAGAATAAGTACACTGAATGCGATCAAATACATAATTCTACAATGGAAGTCTTTACTCACATGTCAAACTAGATCTCATGGATTGCAATGGTGCAAACCAATCCTTCGACCAGAGACATCATAGATGTCTTATGGCTATGTTGTTTGTCTTTGAGATCAATGTGCCGTTGTGTTGAAGAAGACATGACTTAAAGGTGTTTATCAGAACTCTCAATAAAGTCATGGAGGCAAATGAATGTACGACAAGGGATCTCTACTCTTAGTAAAGAGAGTGAATATTCCATAGATATGATTGATCAAATCTTTGAACAAAGTAGAAGATAAGATTTGAAAGAAGAGGTCTTCAATTCTTATCATAATCATATAAAGGAATAATTCACATGATGGTATTTGACATTAGATTCCTTTATCTAATAATGTGAATATGAGTATTGTATAAGAGAAGGATTCAATTGCATGGCCATTCCAATTTAAATAGATTATGCCCTACACCCTATTTAGCTTGGATAACCATGACACGCTGGTAGGCTTCAACCATGGTTTGTGGAAGTCCTAAAAGGATTAAACTCAATTGACTTTCACCAATATGAAGAATTAAATGGTGAGATTTAATTCACAAGTCAACTCATAGAAGTGGAGCCATCCCACTATGATGCTAATAGGAACCATGGATCGCACACCGAGAAATGAGATTAGAGAAACAAATGAAGAGAAAAGAAACTAGGAGTCAAAAGTCAAAGGTCAAAGTCAACGATCAAGTCAGTCAACATATTTGACCTGAGCAATTGACCAAGTCAAATTAGTAAGACTATAATAGTGATTGAAGGGTTAAATCATAATTCATAATTAAGAGTAAATTATGGAATTAACTTTGACATAAGTGTTGTATGGCAACACAAATCCAAGGACCCAACTCAAACCCACACTTCTACCCATGGCCGGCCATAGGAAAGTGCAAGTCGACACCAACACTGCGGTTGCTACTCAAATTTCAAGCCTTCTTTGAGGCTTTCTTCTTGTGATTAGGAGGCGAAGAAGGCAGGACAAAGAATGTATTTACTAAAATCCTTTGTTTGATGACGCAAAACTTAACAAAAACAAAAACATGAAAAATGTACTAGAAATCACACATAAACTAAAAACAAAAGCGAAAACAAAAGTTGAGAATGCTTGGGTTACCTCCCAAGAAGCTTTTCTTTATAGTCATGAGCTAGACTTTTCGAATGCCTATGGTGGTGCGGAAGTAGCAAAGAATGCTACTTCTTCCAAGTACTGCTTGGGTTGTTGTCCGAATTCCTTGCGAACAATAGCCTTGTCAAGTAATGTATTGGTGTGATTCTTGGCAAGGAGATGCCACAAGAGTCGGCTCATCTTGGAGAAGCTTTTAATAAAACGACCACAAAAGGGACATACTAGTTATGTAGAAGCTGAAAAACATGGCACAGCCAATGATGCCGAGGCATAGGTCAGTTAAGAAGCCCTTCATATGCAAGGAGCTTGTTAAGGCCGACAACAGTAAAACGAAATTCCAGACAGCAAGTTCAAGGGCTGAGAGACCAAAAAATTACACCTTCGAGTTGACTAGAGCTGAAGGAATTTTTGATTTATTGTTGGCTGAAAAGAAGGTCACTCTATCATTCTGCCACAAAATCCCTAAGGACCAAGAGCTCAAAGGAAATAAATTATGTAAGTATCATAGTTTTTGGTCTCATAGTACTAACAACTGTATTTTCATGCGTGATGACATACAAAATTGATAAACGAAAATAACTTCAATTCACAGAGAACCGAGTATGAAAGTAGATGCCGAGCAATTCCCTCCACCTGTTATCAACATGGTCGAAGGATAACAGGCTCGACAAAGAAGAGCTTTATGGCCTGTGGTCAAATCGTTAGGGGCCGAGAAAGGGGTAAGTAGGCAAGAAAGTCTAAATCCAAAAAGCCAAGGAGAAAAAAAGAGAAGGAGCTCAAGCTTGAACCCGTGATCTGTGACCGATGCAAAAATCAGCCAGTCGAGCTCAAGAGAACATAAGAGAAAAAAAGGGCTGAGCCTACCAGCTTGGCTGACCACAGATCTACAGATTGGCCGAATCAATGGCCACATCCAGTTCTGTTTTCGATCGAGTGGGGAACTATTATCGGAATATTTGGCCGATGACTCTTTACTGCCGAACTCGCTGATTAATTTGATCGAATTCCAACACGAGTTAGACGACGACGATGTATTAACCATTGACGACCTGGATCCTACACCTACTGAGATGGAAGACAGCCACCCAGAGACCTAAGATCCTTTGTTAGAAATCAATGTAGGAACTAAGGGCGAACCACGACCTCTCTTTGTTAGTAATCTTTTGAACCTGAACCTAAGTGCCGAAATTATCGACCTCCTCTGTGAATGTAAATATTGTTTTGCTTGGGACTATCATGAGATGCTTGGATTACCAAGAGGTTTAGTAGAACACAAATTGAAAATCAAAGGCAGGT
>NW_023010088.1:0-54604 GCF_902201215.1 Prunus dulcis
TTAGGGAATCCCAGTTTGACAATCGGAGGTCGTGGACCCCACGGGGTTCCGTATCCACCGGTACGACAGTTTATCGCTTAGTAAAGTTTCGGGTCTTTTAAGACCATTTTAAACGTCTGAAAAGCTAAAGTGGGCATAGGATTTACTTTAAAGTGAGTGCACGTATTTCTAGGAGCCGGGTGTCAGGGTTTTTAATTTAATACTTTTATTGAGCAGTTTTATTAATTTAATATTCATGGTTAATCAGGCACTAGGGGCCAGACCCAGACCAAAAGTGAGGGGACTTTTCTTTTCTAAATGAGTTTTATAAATGAATCTCATTATTTGATCTTGAATAAGTTTTATTGACTGTTTTCCCGAGCATGATTTGAAGTTTTATTGACTTTATTTCTATGTTGCTTAGTTGAATATGCTGAAGTAATATAAAAAGCAGAGTTTGAGATTTATATCAAAGGAAGTAGCAGCTTAGTCTCAGATTTGCCAAAATACTGTTAATTATCAGACTTTTCTAAAAAATTTTATTTTAAACCACCATGTACCCAATTATGGTTATTACCCTCAGTTATGCCGATGTCTACGGACATCCAGTTACCCTCAGTTTTGTCAGTGCACTTAACATTTGTCTCACGAGTTTCGGGGACGTTCAGACCGTAAGTGCCAGGATTTGCGGCTCGGATTGACTTGGTGTCCCGAGACCTGCCAGGATTTGCGACTCGAGTTGACTTTGTGTCGCCGAGACCTGCCAGCGGATTAGGCTAACTGCGGTCCCCTAAATCCTGCCAATTTGCGGCTTGGATAGACTGTGTGTCGCTGAGACCTGCCAGGGGAATTGACGGAAATTACAGGGGTACACCTATGTGGTAGTTTTAAAAGGATTTCAGTGCTTTTATGCAAATATTGATTACTGTGAATTTATGCAAGTTTTCTCGATATTGAACATGTTTTATATATATATATATATATATGTGTGTGTGTGTGTGTGTGTGTGTGTGTGTGTGTGTGTGTGTGAATGCTTTGAATTTAGCATAATTCAAGTGCAGTGTACATATTCAGCTTTTTATTACTATTATTTTTACAGTGGGGGTTATTATGTTCACAAATTGTTTTCTGGAACCTTATTTTTGTCCACTCACACTTTCAAATGTTTTGCGCCCCCAGGCAGTAGACGTGCATAGGAATCCACCACCGGGCCTTCTCCTAGCTCCCGCGCCACCCACGAAATGTAGGATTTTGTTGTAAAACACTTAATTTCTTGTAAACTTTACTAATTGCTCTGATATCTGGTTAGAGTTGAGAACCAGAACTGGTGGATGTTTTGTTTACTTATTCTGGCAGTTGGTGTAAATATATTTGCTCGTTTGACAGGTGAAAATTTTTGGGTTTGAGCAAATTACAGGGGAGACTCTGCCGAATTTTCAGTAGGAGTCTAGGGAAGTTTTAAATCGAAATTTGTAACTGGAAGGGTAAAAAGGTCTTTTGTGCCCGACATTTGCCAGGTGTTGGACAAGCACAGGGTTCGACTCGAATTCCAAAGTGGAATTAGGATCGGGTCCTGTCATTCTCACTATGACACCATCCCATTCCCGAAGGGTTGTCAACGGCCCATTTTCGGCATAAATAGCTCACCCCATGAATATCTGGCAAATTTTTATTCAGCATGTGGTGAGACATCCCAGTCAGACGCTCTCCTGGTTCATCAATTTGTCTAATCCCTAAAAGGATAAGATTTTACTTGGTATACACAACTACTGCCAGGCTTTATCCTGACATGGGACGACATGCAAAAAGAATTTTTGGCATAGTTTGTCAGTTCTAAGAAGGTCACGAACATGGACCTAGCTCAAACTACCCAAAAGCAAGGGGAAAGTGCCAATGACTTCATAATGAGATGGAGGAGTCTCAATCTTCAATGCCCGGAGAAAATTACCAAGCAATCAGCAGTGCAAATGTGCTACAACAACCTCATGCCAGATATTGCAACTTCTGTTGCCACCACTGAACCCCAATCTTTTGATGCTTTAGTGTCAAAGGTGAGCAACGTTGAAAGACAAATTGCTCGCCAAAAGTCTGCAACCCAAAAAATTCAATTTGGGGAAAAGAAAAATGATAAGAAGTCTGCTAAAGGAGAGTCGTTGGCCACTTTTTTCAGAACAAAAAAGAAAAATGAGAAAGGCCAAAGCAAAGACCCACCCAAAAGGCTCACTCTTAAAGAATGCAAAGAGGTCAAATATTCTTTTGACGATGATGATGTAGAAGAAATCTTTGACCAACTTCTTGCCTCTAACGCTATTACCCTGCCAGAATCAAAGCATCCTGTTGAGGCCAACAAGACAAATGACCCTAGATATTGTCGGTATCATTGCCTCATTAGGCATACGCTCAAGGATTGTTATATCCTAAAGGACAAAATCTAAGAGCTCCTCAACAATGGTGGTTTGGAGATAGACTCTTCTTCTCAACATTAATCAACTACATCAGATATGATTGACGAAAAGCTCACACCTACTGTTGCATTACTAGAGAGAGCGAAATTTACAGGTATTAATACCGACAATGGGGGTACAATTATACATGCCTGTCCAAATGCACCAGGTCTAGTGATCTTCAAATTCCCACACTTCATGAGCTCATAACAGCACCTAGTCTAGAGATGTGGGAAGATTCTTCGGCCGACAAATCTGCTGAGGGGTGGAAGACATTTGTTAAAAGAGCCACGCACATGGCCAAACATTTCCCACCCAATCACCGATCTATTACTCGTCCTGGTGTCAAGATTCGAGGTATATCGTCCTTGAAAAATAATAGGAAGAAAAAGAAGGTGCAAAAGAAAGTTCAAATCCCTCAAGATGATGAATATGAGCAACCCACGAGGGTCCCGGTCACACTAACTGAGTTTTTGCCAGTTGTGTTCTTCTCAAGTGAATCCGAAGTTGAGGAAGAAATTATTCAATGCAACAAGGTTTTTGTGGAGGAATATGAGGTTGACACAGAGGTTGATGAGATTAACCTCTGCTCTGGCCGAAGCATCCCATCTGCTGACAAAGCACAACAAAATAAGGAAGCTAATTCCTCTAAAATCGAGCAGAAGTCAAAGGCGAAAGAGATTAAGGTCACCTTGTCCAAAAAAAAAATGTTGCAGGGGAGGTTCCATCGTCCTCCTCAAAAGAAAAGGACCCTTAGTTCGATACTGGTAAAGCAAAGAAGTCATGGCAACCACTATAACACCTCGACTCCAAATTTAATCAATTATTTAAATTATTTAAGTGAAATTACAAATTTACCCTTGGGGTAGGGGTATTTTGTTCATTTTCTTACCCAAAAAGTGTTTGGGGGCAATGACTGGTATATTTGGATAGTTCGTACTGAGATGAGTCCGTAGACACGTGGTGGGCTCGAATCGGAGTTGTAACAAGAGAGATATGGTCAAAAGAAACTCAGTGGCACAATTGTAATTATTTTGAAATGAGATTTTCATAAAAATTAGATTTCTCTCTCTCTCTCTCTCTCTCTCTCTCTCTCTCTCTCTCTCCCCCTGCGCGCACAGCGCCCTCTATCTCCTTTTTTCTCTGGACAGCGGTGGCTTCCAAGACCCACCGTCGCCACCATCTCTGCACAGCACAGCAAGACCCACCGTCGCCACCATGGACCACCACCGGCCACGAGGTCGGACCCGATCGAACCGCCGTGGCTCCCTCTTCCTTTTCCGACGAGCCACGCCCCTCGATCCGCCGGATTTCGTCGGAAAAAGCTCGGAATCGCACCGATTTTGACAGAAACTTCGCCGTCTTCGTTCGTCATCGTCCGGCCACCATTTCCGACGATCTAGGTATGGATTCTAAACCACTCAAGCTGTTCTTGCTGCCTGTTGTGTTAGATTTGATAGATTTCTAAGTTTTTCAGGTCGATTAAGCGATGGAAGTTTGGCCGATTTTCGGCCTCCGATTCTGGCCACTTTCGTTGACTTTTGGCCGATTTTCGGCGTCCGATTCCGGCCACTTCCGACGACTTTTTGGGGTAGGTCCAAGAACAAAAGTTGCTCCACTATATGGTATTTACCTAACCTGGGAGTCTTGGCCGGTGGTTTTCAGTTTTTCCAGCTGACAAAAATTGATCAAGCCACCCACGCTCTGCCGACGCGTGGGTAGCAGGGTGGGGACAAAATTCAGTCCTAGAATGATCCCTTGGTCCTCACGAGCACGTAGGTTTTTGCGGATTTCAATTCGGATGTCGTTTGAGTCTCGAACAGATATCGCCTATTGCGAGTTATCCGGGTTCGATAAGTTGGGACCGTTAGATGGTCTTGAATTTAGTATATGTTAATCTAGGCAATTCTAGGATCGTGTAGGAATTCACGGATCGTGAAGCGGAGCCCCGGATGTTCTGATTTAATAATTTAAAGTTTATGTTTATATTAACCGTCAGATCGTGCGATCATGAGCGATCTGACCGACCGATCTGGACCAAACTTGCAGGGCGAGTATCCTATACCTTGTAGAACCCATAGGAACTTTCGGATCAGACTTTGGAGGTCGTGGGCCCAGTGGGCCTGTTTGACCAGGGTTGAGGTAGTTTGACTCTTGGTTGACCGTGAGTCTTCTGGGGTAGTCTCACCTTCCTAAGAGGATTTAAATGACCGTAGAGACAGGTCTTGATTATTAGATGAATTATGTTGACTATGTGGGATTAGAATATTAATTTATTGTTTTAAATTTGGGGATTATCGGATGCTAGACTGTTGTTGAGGTTTACACAATATTAGAAAGCAATATATATATATATATTTATATATGTTTGTAAATGTATAAAAAGAGTCTAGAATGTCAGTTTGAAGTGCTATAAGTACTACCTTAGGTACCTCCCCGGATTTTGATTACACTAAAAGTGCCACCCTGTGAATGCTAGGTCCCACGTGGTGTAGGTTATCTGGCGTGCAGACAGGCCCCATTCGTGGCATTGGTAGTACCGGCTTATGGGGAGATATTGTGACAATATGGTGAGGTTGCACATGGCGTAGGTTATCCGGCGTGTTCACAGACCCCATACGTGGCGTTGGTTGTACCGACGTATGAGAAGATTATGTGATATGATGTTGAGGTCTCGCGTGGCGTAGGTTATCCGGCGTTGAGACAGACCCCATACGTGACGTTGGTTGTACCGGCGTATGGTGAGATATTGTGATAGTATGTTGAGGTCGCACGTGGCGTAGGTTATCCAGCGTGTTGACAGACCCCATACGTGGCGTTGGTTGTACCAGCGTATGGGGAGATATTGTAATATGATGTTGAGGTCTCGGGTGACGTAGGTTATCCGGCGTTGAGACAGACCCCATACGTGGCGTTGGTTGTACCGTCGTATGGGGAGATATTTGAAATACAGAGAGATGAATAAAGGTATTATATATGTTTGGAATCGGGTTTTAGTGGGAAGAACTACGTGTGGCTTGATCCCTTAATGAGGGTACATAGGCAACCTAAGGTTATTAGTTGCAGCCGTAGACATATATGTGATTGTGTTAGGAGGTTAAAACCTCATATATTGGGATTGGAAAAGTTAGATGATGCAGGTTGTATTTAGTATTCATAATTGATTTTATTCTTTGCCTTGTTTAAGGTATGAATAGAGTTGATAGAGTCCTTGGTAGTTTGTTGAGAATTATTGGAAGACCGAAGGCCGTTTATGTGAATTGCACGCAATTATCTTATGCATGCTGCCAGTTGGGAATATAAATTGTGTTTTATGCAGGTTGAAATTTTGGGAAATGTTCAATTTACAGGGGAGACTTTGCCAAAATTTTGGCAGAAAGTCTCGGTCTTTAGTAAGTGGGCCCGGCATCGAGGTGATGTCGGGAATTCCATAGGATTTGTCTCTGGTTTTGGGAAATTCAGGGCGGTTCCTGTCAAGCACATACAATTAAGTATGATTTTTGGCTCATCTTAAGGGCATCCCCGCTCCTTTTAATGAGTCTGGATTTGTACAAGTCATGTTTCAAATCAGCTGATGTCCACACAACTGAAACCTCAAAGTTTTGTGCATCGTGTCTGGTGGCGATCACTTTTGGGTACTTGGGTCCAAATTCCATAACCGACCTCTTTATGTCACTGGTGTAGTTGGAGGCACGACCATTAATCGAATCTTATTAGATTGTGGTTCGGTTGTGAATCTTGTCCCTTTAAAGACGCTCCATGCTATAGGGATGAGTGTCCGACAGTTGTCTCCCTCTATGCTGACTATTCAAGGGTTCAACCAACTTGGGCAAAAATCCATGGGCTTTATTGCACTGCTCCATACATATGGCGTAGTCCCTTCTAAACTTCACCAGTGCTTCAAATACTTGGTCGATGGGGAAGTTAAGAACGTTTTAGCTGACATGGACCCGTTCAGGGGCAAATAGGTAAATTACTATGATGCGAAGTTTTACAGTCCCCTTGATCTCTCATTTACACAGCCATAAAAGGTTGATAAGGAGAAAGGAACGACTGTTGAAGTAGGAAAATCACAAGAGGTAGGAGCACCCAAACCTTCAAGAGTAATTCGAGTGAAGCTAAAACCTCATGGTGTGTCATCCTCAAAAGTTGAAGAAGTCCCGACTTCAAAGGCTCACAAGCCGAAGATAACTGTCAAGACTTCAAAAAAGGAGCCGAGTGAAAAGGAAATAAGCTCGTTAAAACAAACAATGGAGTCACTAATGACCGCAAGCTACATTCGTCCTCTTTGAAAGATCAATTCGTCTATCCCAGGGGGCAGTTTGGTCATTTCGACTACTTTTGGCAAAAACGATGGCTCACGAATAGTCGTCCACCAAAAGGCATCATTGCCAAAAACAACATTTGCTCCATTAAAGATAAAACTCAAAGGCTGTAAAGCAAAGAAAAGCAATGCTGGCCTCATAGTTCAAAATGAGAGTGGCAAGCTCAAAGTTTCTCTTCGAAGGCCACAGCTAGAAGCTTCCAAGCCTGAAGTGCTCACTAATATGGAACAAGCTATGTTTAGAGAAGATGAGGTGAACACAAGGCCATTTTGTATCTGTGTGTTCAAATGCCTAGAGAGCAGCAGCCACCTTGCATCTCAGTCCTTCAACGCTTGGAGAACCCTAACAATTCTCAACAAGGAAAAGTCCATAATAAAAGGAAATGGAAGGTTAAGAGTCAAGAGAAAGCTGTGATCAAAATAGTCAAAAGGGTGAAAATAAAGGACGACCTTGTCCAAGTCAATTACACCTCTTTCGAAGAAACAGTGGATTATGACGATAAACCTCAAGATATTGAGGAATTCATTGACATAGTCCAACCAGCTCCACCACAAATGAAGGAGGGAGGTTAAGCCACGATTGATTATCTCCAAGAAATTAATCTTGGCACAATTAACAGCCCAAAACCTATATTTGTTTGTGCTTCGTTAACATCTTAAGAGTTAGAAGAATACACACAACTGTTGGAAGAGTACCGAGGTGTATTTGCATGGAGTTATCAAGACATGCCGAGTTTAGACCCAAACGTTGCAGTTCACTAACTTGGGATACTTGATGAGACTCAATGGGTGAACTGAAGACACATATTCTGTTTCTTTATGATAGAATCAAATGGTGTTCTCTTGAAGTTAGGGATTGTAATTAAGAGATACTGCGTCTCGAATGGGTCGAACATAAAATAATAAAACTCCATATTATTTAATTAGTGGTGGTGAAATTATGTTGGGAGGTTTGCATTTTTCTTCAGCACATCTCAAAACTCAAATACTCTCCACCTAGGTATACTCCCGATCATAATCTGTCAATTCCAATAATGTTCTGTCAATTCTAAGTACCATATATATTACATCCTCGCCAAACTCGGGGAACACATGGCCAGCCCGAGAACGCATGACCTCGCAAAATCTTGTGATCAGCTCGAAATGCATATCCTCGAAGAATCGGGTGATTAGCCAGAAAAGCATATCCGTCAAATTCCCTTAAAGGACTAAGGAAGACATAATCAACCACACGGTTTAGGTGTCCCCAAGACTCGTGGGGCATTGTCATATATGACTAGACTGTTCCGAAGGGGGGGGGGGGGGTAGTACTCCTGTGGTGGGTTTGAAAACATTTTTTGAAACTTATCATTAAATTCCTTTTCCACAAATCCACTTTCACAAATCCATTTTCCAAATCCTTTCTCAACTTTCCAAAAATCAATTCTTCACTAGATAACCAAAAATCCCTTTTTAAAACGAGATCAATCTCAACATTCCTTAGCTTTCAAAATTGTTCTCAAACTACATTCAAATGTGTACAACATACTATTGAGAAAACTAGTATCCTCATTCATCAATTTCAAGCCACCAAGCATATATTTAAATATAGACATATAATCAGGCATTTAATTAATTCCTTATTCATGCCAAAACCCGGTTATCCAAACCATTCCCAACTCCACACAATTAAACATAATATAACATGCTTGGGAAATAAAAGAGATTGCATAATATTTCATAAACATTTAATAAAACTCTCAAAGCATAATACCATTTAAAAACAAACATCCAATTACAATTACAATTACAACTACTAAAAGGCCTCAACCGAGCCGACAAAGCCCACTAACTAAGTCAACTGGGCTCGTAAGGCCCACGACCTCAATTTGTTATATGACAATTCCTATTGGCCCATAACCAAAAGTTCGGGGTCAGTTTGACCCCAATCACGGAATTTGACCAATTAGGCCTGCGAGGCCCACAACCACTGATTTTTTAGTACGAATGTTCTTATAAGTCCAACAAGGTCTACGTAACACGTCTCGAGACTTTGGTCTTGATCAAGCAGTCCGATAGCTCTCGATCGTACGTTCGGACGTTAACCGATTTACTTAACCTTAGAATCATTGATTCGGAGTATCTGGGACTTCGATTCTCGATCAATCAGTTCCTACACAATCCTAGAAGTACGAGAAATAACATATTTGAAATTGGGACCGATCGAAAGGTCCGAGTCTATCGAACTTTAATATCGCATAATAGGTGCAATATCCGTTCGACTGTCAAACGATAACCAAATTCAAATCTGAGCATACCGTCGTGCTTAGGATGACACGGAAAATAGCTACCAGAATTAACGGAAATGGTGTTGGAAACTTTGAAAATCACCCGAAGTTACAGTCATTTTAGTTTAATTTCCTTTGCGTTATTGAGCTGGGAAAATGGTTGGGTTAGACAGAGGACGTCGATACGAAACTTTTGCATCTAATTTTGCTCGAATTGGACACCTGATGGCGACGAAATTGCTGTAAAAAATTTGATGCCGCGAGCGTAGAGAGAGAGAGAGAGAGAGAGAGAGAGCAAAATTTTGAATCCCAACTTTGAAAAATTTACGATTATGCCACTGTACTTTCGTTGACCACAACTTCTTCGTTATAACTCCAATTTGAGCACACTACGTGTCTACGAACTTGTGAGAGTGAGCTCTATGAAATATTGCCACTAAAATCCCCAAATTCTTCCAAATCGAAAAGTGACTAAAGTGACCCTACCTCTAAGGGAAAAAGTGTAAATCCACAGTTAAATAATCAAGACATATGCCCACTACGTGTCTACGAACAGTGATTTTTGGGATGAACATGAGCACACTACGTGTCTACAAACAGTGATTTTTGGGACGAGGTGTTACAAGACATATGCCCTCATCACTAAGGCCTTTAATCCTAAGGCAGACTAGAAGGAGTGGATATGGGTGAGGGGGTCTTCAATACCAGTGTAGAAGGCAATGTGAAGGGGCTGGATTCCTTCTCCTGACAATAAGTGTGGATGCTCTCGGTATAGGGGCCATGGCATGGCTTCGACTAGAAGGGCTGATGGCTGCGTTGTCACTCATCTTTGAGGCAGCGAACCTTCTCAAATAAAAGTCACATAGCGGGATTGGTATAAGGAAGGGTGTTGGGTGTTGAAGATCGGGGTTGGAGGTCAATAATTTTCCCATTCCTTAAAGGCTTTAGAATGGTAAAGCTCCTAGTCCCCAGGGTTATAAGGTTCCCAATCTTTAGAATCACTAACCACCTCCTGATGAGGGAGATGTTTGGGCTTTGGTAGAGGGCCAAGGTGAGTGACATGTGGGTCATCGAGATCTACCAGAATCTTAATGGGTTTTGGCGAAGCTCAGAGATGTGATCCATGTAATCCTTGTAGACCTAGGTTGGGGCATGAGGCTGGTCCCCGGGTGGTAAAAGTTGGAGAGGTCGTGACTTGGTTGCTTCAGGTTGAATATGGCCTTTGTCTTTGTCAAGCCGAGGCTGGATTGGGGCGCTGCGAAAGGAGATGGCTGGCTGATTCAGCAGGGTATGCTCGACATCTTAGGTGATGTCGTGCTGTGCTAACTAGTGGCAAGTGTTCTATGAGTTGCGCTTCAAGGTTCGACAGTCATGTTCCAACTCGAAATTTTTAGTGGGGAGGTGGTCGTAGTTCTCCATCATTTTGGCAACATCGGCACAAAGTCGCTCCACTTTGGCTTGAAGATGTGCATCGATTGAAGGTTTCCTTCTAGAGGATTCAACATGGGGGGCATGATTTTGAGTGCCAAGGCTAACTTAGCTCGGTATGATGGAGTGTGATGGACTAAAGAGATGATTGGGTTTGATAGGCAAAGGAGCAAGCGAGCCTAGTAGAGATGTGAGATTTAGAAGTCGATTCCCACAAACACTGTCAAACTATTGTTGTCCAAAATTGGATTCAACTTAGATAGAAGAAGTGTAGAATCTTGAGCAGGACTACGGAGATGTGGACCTTCGGTAGGGAGGAGACTTGCAGAAGTGCGATAGAAGAAACAATTGTCAAGCTTCGGGCATTAATGTGGTACTGGCCGAAGGCTCTCCGATGCTTAATTCAGCTAGAGTAGGGTAAGTGGTAATTTTGGCATAGTAACAGTAAAGGTGAAATGCAGTTACCCTTTTTACCTAGACACTGTTCTCCTTTTATAGAGGAATGCGGGTGAGCATTTGCACAAAGTTTCAATGTGAGACTTTGTGCAAATCAATGTGCCAGTGACACATGTCAAAGGCTTAGGTTCTACCATCTAGAGCTTCGGCAATCGCCTTTGGTAGGCTATTGTCATATCAGAGGAAGATGTCTCTTCGGTAGCTGAGGTCATGATGATGTCATCAATGTTTAAGGATTTTGCCTTCTACAGGCTTTGGTTTTGTCTATGCGTTGGTCCCCTAGTGCCAGGTTTGTTCGGTTGATTATGGTATAAACATGCTTTGTCATTATATGGAATGTGTTACTTGTGTTTATATCTTGTACTCACATTTCACAACTTTATGGTCATGGATGAACCTAATTTTCGTTTACTTTTCCAAGTGGATCAACCAAAATCCTTTTGAGTGTAGGACTTACGATATGTTTTCCAATTCAGTTTTCAGTATGCATGGTCCTCTATTTTCCAGGTTACCAATGAAAGAGAATTTAGTTTTTACATCTATTATGTGTTCTTTGGGTGTGTGTGACAACAATATAAAATTTAGTTGTTACACTTGTAATTTGTCTTATACTAGAGTGTCTCATTAGGTGTTAGTGTTACCTTATTATATCATTGTTCTTTTCTGAATTTTAAATGAAATCTTTTGTTGTAACTGCTAAAATATGAATATGGTTTGGATGTATTAGGTTAACTTTATTCTTCTCCATTAGGATGTATATATAAGAGTTTACATGGTGCTTTACAAGGAATTTGATACAGTGAAGAATTAGGAAAGTATCTCCTAATTATACAGTGATTTGTCAACTATATAAAAATAGGAAAGTAAATCCCTTAATTAATCAAGTAAGTAAATCACTCACGTCAACACTCCTCCTCAAGTTGGTGCATATATGTCACTAATGTCCAACTTGGTAAGTGACTCATGAAATACTCTTCCACAAACAACTTTGGTTAAGATATATGCCAATTGATCTTCTGATCTTACCAATGGGAGGTGGATGATCTTCTTCTCAAGTTTTTCTTTGATAAAATGTCTATCCACCTTAACATGTCTAGTTTGATCATGTTGAACTGGATTATGGGCAATATCGATGGCTGACTTGTTATCGCAGTGTAACTCCATTGGCTTTTCTGGCTTGAATCTCAATTCTACCAATAGTCTTCTGATCCATAGTAATTCACAAACTCCATGGGCCATTCCTCGATACTCAGCTTCAACACTAGATCGAGTAACCACATTTTGTTTCTTACTCCGCCAAGTGACTAGGTTACCTCTCACAAAACTGAAGTACCTAGAAGTAGAGCGTCTGTCAGTAACAGAGCAAGCCCAATTAGCATTTGTATATCAAACGACTTCGAGATCTCTATTTTTTGAGAAAATTAACCCTTTTCCAAGTGCTGACTTTAAGTATCTTAAGATCCAATCAACTGCATTCCTATGGGATACACTGGATGAATGCATAAACTGACCATATGCAATATCTGGTCTTGTGTGAGCTAAATATATCAACCTTCCAACAAGGCGTTGGTACTATTCCTTATTAGTTGGTTCTTGATCCATGTCTTCACATAACTTGTGATTCATCTCAATGGGTGTATCAGCAGGTTTGCATCTAAGCATTCTTGTTTCAGTGAGTAGATCTAATACATGCTTCCTTTGAGATAGAAAGATACCAGTTGTGGACCTGACTACTTCAATTCCTAGGAAGTACTTTAGATCTCCCAAATCTTTCATCTCAAATTCATGAGACAAAGACTTCTGTAGTTTCAGTTGCTCTCCTGTGTCGTTTCCAATTACGATTATGTCATCCACATAAACAATCAATGCAGTAAGTCTTCTTCCATCACGTTTCAAGAACAAAGTGTGATCTTCATTACTCTACATATACCCAAAATTCTTCATGGATTTAGTGAATATGCCAAACCATGCAGTGGGGAATTGCTTTAACCTATATAATGACTTTCTGAGCTTGCAAACTTAATTCTCCTTATCACAAGCTAAGTTACATCCTGGTGGCAAGTCCATATATACTTCTTCTCTAAGTCTCCATGTAAGAAAGCATTTTTTACATCAAACTGATGTAATGGCCAATCTAGATTTGCTGCTAGAGACAGAAGGACTCTGATAGAGTTAATCTTGGCTACTGGGGCAAAGGTCTCCTGGTAGTCTATCCCATATCTTTGTGTGTACCCCTTCGCCACCAATCTAGCTTTATATCTTTCAATGGATCCATCTGCTTTGAGTTTTACAGTATAAATCCATCTGCATCCTACTGTCTTCTTTCCATGAGATAATGGCACGAGTTCCCATGTGCCATTCTTCTGGAGGGCTCGCATTTTTCATTCATGGCTTTTTTCCATTTTGAGTCTTCTAGTGCTTCAGTTACACTATTGGGAATGGGTATGTCAGCCAGCTGCTTCACTAAGTGTACCCATAACTCTGATAATCTGCTAATGGATACATAATTGTTGATGGGATATTTTCCTCTTGCATTAAGATCTACTTCGTAGTGAACTGGAGGTTTTCCACGATTCTTCCGTTTTGGAATCTGATATGCAGGCTCTGTGCCCTCTGAAATTAAATCATCATGTGATATTTCATTAATATTATCAGTTTCAGGAAAAAATGTTACTTGAATGACGTGCTCAACAGGTGATTGGTGTGATACTGGCACAAAATTATTATCCGGAGGGGGCAAAAACTCCTCAATATTCTCCTCCTGAGTTTGACAGCAGGGAGACGACCGGTCGCTGTCCTCTGGCAACCGGTCAATTTCGAGCAGAGTCAGATTTTCGGGGGACTACCGATCGCTTTCAACTTGCGACTGGTCGCTTTTAGGCCGATTCGAATTCTCAGGCGACCGGTCGCTTGCATCGGGAGACAGGTCGTTTTCCGTCTGTTACGTTTCTGCAGGAAAAATTTCTGAAATTTGAGAAGTGTTGGCATTTTGATCCTCCTCCTCGACAGCTGAAAAATATATGTCGGATTCCCAGCACACAACATTCATAGAAGTATAGACTTTCTGACTCGGAGGATGATAACACCAATACCCTTTTTGATGAGGTGCATATTGGCAGAGAGGACGGTGCATATGTCGGATCCTCCTCCTGGAATGTTTCTGATAAGGTATGCTACAGATAGGACAACTTCTCCACAAAAGGGCCTAGGCATATTGGCACCAAAAATCGAGGAATGAACTACTTCCAATAAGTGTCTATTCTTTCTTTCAGTCACATCATTCTGTTGGGGGGGTGTAAGGACATGAGCATTGGTGAAGGATGCCACGATCTTGTAAGAACTGAGTAAGGTCATGGTTGAGAAATTCTCCGCCATTATCGAACCGAAGAACCTGAATTTTAGTATGAAATTGTGTCTCTACCATTTGATAGAACTATTGAAACTTGGAACTGACTTCCCTTTTTGTTTGGAGAAGGGAAACCCAGGTCATGCGTATTCAATCATCAATGAACATGACAAAATATCTAGCTCCCCCTGGAATGGTAATCTTAGCAGGGCCCCAAACATCAGAATGAACAAGTGAAAAAGGAAATTTGAACTTAAGGGAAACGGGACACGGTGGCTCTTGGCCAGTTCACAAATGTCACACTTAAAATTGGAAATATCTAAATCGGAAAATAAGGAAGGAAATAGCTTATGTAAATATCCAAATGAAGTATGTCCAAGACAGTGATGCCATAACCATACTTCTGAATTTTTCTTCTCAACACTCGTACTCCCAATTTTGTAAGCTTGACTGAGGCTAGCTTCACTGTTAGATGCCAAGTCCAGATAGTAGAGTTTGCACCTCCTAGCACCACAACCAATCGTCTTGCTGTTGAGGATGTCCTGAAAAACACAATGAGTAGGCCAAAAGGTTACAGTGCAATTCAAAACTGTAGTTATTTGGGCAACAGACAAAAGATTATGATGTAAGAATGGAACAATCAACACAGAATTAAAAGTGAGGGAGTCAGAGAGAGAGAGGGAACCCTCCCCAATTACTGGAGAAGGGTACCATTGGCATTAGACACCACCGATTGAGAAGACAGTGTATGAGAGGTAAGTTGTCCAGGATCAAAGGTCATGTGATCAGTGGCTCCGGTGTCAGTGACCCATGTATGTTTCTTTGAAGAACTATGCAAAACATAAATTTGGGTACCTGTTGTGGCTATAAAGGCAGAGGCAGGAGCTGGTGCCGTTGGAACCGCAGGACTTACAAGTGCAGAGCCAGAAGATGTGTTGAGTGATTTGCCCCTATTCTTGCATGGAGCTTTGGAGTGGTCCCACCAATCCGGGTACCCAATTGATAAGTCCAAAAATTTACACATTTATGTACTCTTTATACTTAGTTTTTGTAGGAGAATTTGATTTAAAAAGGACTCATTACTTTATTTTCTCAATTTTCAGCTTTCTAGAGCAAGTAATTTATTTTCAACGGAGATACGACTTTTTGGTGGAGTTTTAGTACGAGACTAATTAGATGAAAGATAAGACCTTGAAGATGATTGTGGAATTTTTCTAGAATTTTCGGAGCAGCCAATGAGAGCAGCCTTTGAAGTTAAGGCAGCATAATGTGCAATCCCGTCAAAACTGTGCTGCTGTGGAAGAATGACTATTTGAAGACTTTCCTGATTTTTCCTCAAGGCATGTATATATGGCTGGAAAGATAAGACAAAAATCTACAATTTACATATTTTTTCCGAATTTTCTTGGAGGAGGAACAACCCAAACATACCTGCAAAGTAACTGATGTGTTATGCCAGTCCAAGTAGGAAGAGGAGTCAATTACTTACCCATTTTGGATTTATGTTTTAATTAGGTTTTTCTTTATTTTTGGGTTGCTGTAAAAGCCCAGCTAGGGTAGGAATAGAGATGTAGTGTTTTATTTAAGCATGAGAAACAACTTCTTTGGGGGGGACGAAAAGACTAGGAGAAATTGGAGACGCCGAAATAGTACCGCAATTGGCTAAGTTTTATTGTTTCTTCCTTATGTTTTTGTTTATGTCGAATTCTATGATTATGTGTAACTAATCTTCTTTTGCTAGGGCATGATGTAACCCTAGTATGATAATCTAGTTTTCCTAGTTTACCTATCTATTAATTGCTGTTTGATGTTGGATTCTTAATCACTGTGCTTAATAACTTGGTTGATTATATTGATACTTGATCACCATCTAGACTTTTAATTGAGTTAATTGGATGCAAATTAGAGTAAATACCATACTTAATTTGAGATTTGCTTCTTGTGATTAGGATTTGTAATTCGTCTAGGGTAAATACCATACTCCTAGGGTTTACATGCTTGTTCGAGGTTTTCACCGATCTTAATGAGTTTCTATGTGTTGATATTGGACCTAAATACCATACACGAATTGCATGTAGGAATATACGAGTTAGCCTAAATACCATAGGTAATTCATGAAAAAGGAAAACTAAGCGGTGACATCAAATGGTTAGTTAATAGGTAGGTGAAAAAGAGGCTAGATCGGATTACTAGTGGTGAATTCATTGTCATAGTGCTTTTATCAATTTGAATTTCTCATCCTTGTGTTTCGTGACTTCCTACTTGTTTTGTCTTTTAATTTCGTTGATAATTAAATCATTCTTTCAAAAAAAACCCTTTTGTGTTTACGTGAGTATGCTACGTGTTTAATTTCTTGTTTATTTAATTACAGTAGTTAAAATATTTTGTGAAGTAAATTAGGTTAGACTAATTGGTAGTTGAACTCAATCCTCGTGGGAATGACCTCGTATTTGCCATACTATATTAAGATTGTCCTTGTGCACTTGCGAGTATAATTTTTGTTTAGACTAATACTTATAATCTCCATTTTTCAGGTTGTCTAAAATTCACAACACCAATCAATGTTTAACAGCCAGCACGGGTATGTTTGCTTCCACCATAGTGAGTGCATTTGTGTTCCAGACGAGAGCTTGTGACTTGAGTCTGAGAAGCACCATTGGTAGAAGTAGGAGGACTCAGTGGACATTGGGTGGCCAGGACAGAACGAATATATGCAAAGGTTTGGTCAAGGTCTAATTTAGGCGTCGCAGTGCATGTGATTGGGAGTGAGGTGATCAATGTCCTGAAAGATGGTCTGCAGCTGGCTGTATTATTTGTGGACAGGGGCACCATTCTGTTTAATGGTGAACGCCCATTTGTTGAGATCAAAGAGGAAAGTTTCATCGCCACCATCAAAGTAGGTTTTCTTCACGGCATCCCAGATTTCTTTGACGGTACTTAAACGGATGAAACGACTCATCAAGTCGGGAGACATGGAGTCAATGAGCCACCCCTTCACCCGAAAGTCCTCCCTACACCATGTGGAGTAGATGGAGGAGAGCTTAGAAGGTTGCAGGGCATCGCCGGTGAGGTACCCCAATTTTTCGCGGGCAGCAATACGCATCTCCATGACCTGAGACCATAAGGCATAATTGGTCTCAGTTAAGATGATGCCGGTCAGAAATGGAGTGTTGCCACTATGAATAGTAACAATTTGGGAGGATGGTGGAGTGGATTTGGTGGATTCGGAAGACGAGACAATATCCATGGCAGCGGAAGGATAAAAAATATGTGTTTAGGAATTTGAAGGTATGAGGGATATGTGTATGGGGATCTGAATTTGGGAAAGATAAAGGTGAGAAATATGATATAAGGTTTGTGTTTGAGGAAGTTTGATATGAGGATTTAGGGTTTGTGTTTGAAGAAATTTGATATGAGAAGTTAGAGACAACCGAGGATCGATTGCTCTGATACCATGCTAAAATATGAATATGGTTTGAATGTATTAGGTTAACTTTATTCTTCTTTATAAGGAGGTATATATAAGAGTTTACAAAGTTCTTTACAAGGAATTAGATACAGTAAAGAATTAGGAAAGTATCTCCTAATTATACGGTGATTTGTCAACTATATAAAAATAGGAAAGTAAATCCCTTAATTAATCAAGGAAGGAAATCTCCTTGATTAATTAGGAGACTCACGTCAACAATAACATGGTCTTCTAGATATGGAGAATAACAAGATGGATAATTATTGAGCACATATATGTAGCAAGAGTAAACGTGATACAGAAGATGAGAATAAGAAGAAAAAGATAGTCCTTGTGGGTTGCGTGATGACAATTTTAGTTGCAATGGGGGCGATGTTAATTGAAATAGTGGCGAAGAAGATGATAGCTTTGCTGCAGCAGTGTTGAAGTTGGCTTCCTCTCTTGAGAAGATGATAGCCTTGCTACAGCTGTATCGGTACGCTTACAGAGTTCATGCAAGCATCCATGGTAAAATAATAATAATATTACTGTAGATGAATTATATTATGAGTTTACTGCCATTTCATATTTAGATGAAGCTGAATATTGGAAAGCTGAGGAATGGTTCGTGCACGATGAAAACAAGTTCTTACTAACGAAGAAAATCCCCCTTGATTTGAAGAGGACTTTTGTCATGACCCTCATGCTGTAAGAGTAGAAACTTTGGTTTTGTTAAATGTTGGAACATGATTTATCGTGGGGTATTGGTCTTGCTTTAAGTTCTTAATAATGGGTTCTTTTTATTTTATATTTTTTTACTTGCGTATGCTCATAATTATTATATTTGCTTTTGGTCTTCTAATGATAGGATGGTTAGTTATTTCTCTGCATATATTGATGTTTTTGTTTCAATGGTAAATCTTAAGCATATAATGGAGCAAGGGATGATTAAGATAGATTGATTTTTAAGAGATTATTTTATGGATTACTTAAAAATAATTTTGCAATATGCCAATGTAGCTTCAGATTGTAACACTTGTAGAAGAACCTTCAAATAGAAACGACTTACATACATTCATTATTTAACCTTCCAAGCAATAGACGAAATGGCAGATCAAACTAACAAGTTATGGGCTCTCTAGGCTAAAAACTGAAAGTGAAGAAGTCACCATCTCACACGATCTAATCACGTTCGGTTAGCCAAGTTAGAGATTGTTAGTAGCTCTTAGTCAAGCATGTGAGCTATTAATAATTAGTTAGAATTAATAAAGTTAGGTAATAACAAATCTATACAGCTGGAGTTATAACAGCTTACAGTTTAACTTTCTCTCCCTTAGATATATACTAGCCTCTCTGCACGCGCTTTCATGCTTGCGAGAGGTTTTTTTTATAAAAATTTAAATTTATTTTAGAATTAAAAAAGAGAATAGGTAAGGTGTTTCATAAAAATAGGATCCATTATCTGATTTTACTTTTAATGTAATTTTTTTAATATGAAAATGTGTACATTTACCATATTATCTTCATTTAATTAATAATTTCAAACCTTAATATTTGTATTAACCAATGACATTTTCTGGTATTTTAAATGTTTACTATTCTCTGCCTTTTGCTTGATATATATATAGATATATTACTATGTAAATAATTTTTAACAATTAATAAAAGGCAAAATTGTAGCAAGGGTCCTTGGACAAAGACCAAATTTTACTTTTCACACAAAATTTTTAAAAATAAATAAAATCTCTCTCTCTCTCTCTCTCTCTCTCTCTCTCTCTCTCTCTGTGTCTCTCTCCAACTCCGATTTCTTCCCCCACCCCCCGGCGATTTCTCACCCATATTTATTCTTCCCTCCCCCTCAAATGAACCAGAACCCCAACCTATAGCTACAATTTTGGCAATACACAAACACATAGCTATAGGAAGTGACCAATTTCTCTTAGCAGATCAATACACCTGACCAAGAAGCTAGCAAATCCAAAGTAAACAAGAAAACTGAAACAACCCATATCCAGATATTAGCAAAATGATAAAAAGCCACCCAAGAAGCTAGCAAATCCAAAGTGACCAATCTTTAAAAAAAGGCCAGATTATCAGCAAAATGATAAAATAAAAAACTTAAATTGAAATTTCATCACTTGAAATATGAATAACCATCAACCCTCTTGGTTATCTGTTTTGACTAGATCTGAGGTGGAGGGTGGGGGCTAGGGTCCTGGGTTTGTGGGTACTAGGGTTGCGGGCTACGGTAGAGGGTGGGTTGTGGAATAGGTTTTAGCGTTGGAGCTTGCAGGTGGTAGTCATGGGAGAATAAAGGAAGAAGAAATTGTCGGGGGAAGAGGGAGAGCACACAGGAGGGGGGGAGAGAGAGAGAGAGAGAGAGAGAGAGAGAGAGAGAGAGAGAGAGACATATATATATATATATATATACAGTCCCCTTCTATTGAGGGATTCCTTAAATAATTTTATTTAAGGGATGCCGTTTAGGGTACGCTACAAATTTTTTTTCCAATGATCCAAACCATCTATGTTTTAGGTCTTCATTCATAGATTATCCTTACAAAAAATTAGACAAATCGAAAACCATTTCAACATCCAATTGTGTCTTACAAAATCAATGAACACGGTGCTTGAAGAAAGTATTAACATTTCAATAACTCAATTGAATGGTCAAATGATATCAGATTCAAGTGATTTTTTGTAGAGATGATCTTTGAATGAGTATCTACAAAATAGACGGTTTGGATTAGTGAATTACAATCCAGAGTGGGCCCTACAAGGTGTGTCCCTCAAATTATTTGAGGGATCCCTCAATGGAAGCTCTCCGTGTATATATATATATATATATAGGGTAAATTACTCAAATGGTCCTCAAACTTATACTCAATTTACATTTTGGTCCTCAATTAAATTTTTCGTTCAAATGGTCCATCAACTCTATATTATTCGCTTAATTGGTCCTATCGTTACATTCTGTCAATATTTCCATTAAATATGAAGGCAATTGGTGATTATTTACACTAAAATTAGGTTAAATCTAATAGAAAATTAGACGATAGGACCACTAGAGCGAATAATATAGAGTTGATAGACCATTTGAACGAATAATTTAGTTGATGAACCAAAATGTAAATCATGTATAAGTTTGAGGACCATTTGAGTAATTTACCCTATATATATTACGAATTTCCCAATCTACCCTTAATTTTGACAAAAAATTTAACTCAGTTGATAGAAAGACCAATGATGCAACATGAGATCTAATTGAAATACCACCGTTACAATTTAACAATATAAGGACGAAAAGTAAAGTTTGGTCTTAGTACATGGACCATTGCTACAATTTAGCCTGAATAAAAATAGAATATTCAATTCTCTTCATGGTATCGAGAGCCCTTTTTCTTGCAACTTCTCTCTGTTAATTTTCTCGCCCTTTCTCCCTTTTTATTGTCTTCCAAACACTCGCTTTCTTTCAATTTCTTTGCAAACACGCCTTCTTTTACTTAATATGGAGCGATGTCTTCTTCCTTGCCTGCTTGTCCTGTTTCTACTGTTGATTCTTCTTTTTCTCCCTCGATTTCGAAGGTCACCATTAAGAACATTTTTGGAATGGTTCCAATCAAGCTCAAGGTTGGGAACTATCTTCTTTGGAAGAATTTTTTTTCTTCTTGTTCTTCGAAAATTTAGAATGCTAGGTCTTGTTACTGGATTTGAACCACCACCTGCTCAGACAATTCTTGATTCTAATGGTGCTTTTATTGTAAATCCGGCATTTGATCTCTGGTATTATTGCGATCAAAGCCTCATGATTTGGCTTCTGTCTACTCTTAGATATGTTCCCTAGAAGCCAATATAAAAATGGAATACTCTAAGGATATAATATAATTAATATAATCAAAGGGGTGTGAGTGTTACTTTAAGAAACACAACGTATACAAAGTAACAAGTCTATGGATAAAGATATAAATGGAAAGCAGTCTAAAGAAGTTAGATTCACGAGACATTTCCATGATAAGAATATTGTATCCTAAAGTGTTCCTAGCCATAGGATCACCGATTAGATAATGGTGAACTGTAAAGACTGGTACACATTATGTCAGCTCAATTAGGAGGATGACTAGTCTCAAGTCATTTATGTTGAGACACTAAGACAGGTGTGTAGGTGCTCTTGTATGGAAATCTTACTCACAAGTATTAAATAAAGAATTCTAAGTTATGATAATGCGAATTAGTCCTCAAACTTGAGACAACATAGTTGTCTTGTGTATGAGTTGTTTGTCTTTAAGAGCACCATACAGTCATATCAAAAGGATGTGACTCGAAGGTGTTCCTCAAGAGAATACTCAGCATGTGCATAGAGACATGTGGATGTATAACAAGGAATCTCTACTCTTAGTAAAAAGAGAGAATATTCTAAAGATATGATTCGTCAAATTTTTGGCCAAAGTGAAGGATGATAATTGAAAGAAGAATGTTTGCAACTGCAAACAAGTGGATAATTGTTGTGAAATTTAGGTATAGCAAATCAAATTTTAATGCTTGCAAGTATACGAATGAAAAGATAGTATAGCTAATTAAGCACAGATATTGTCCTACAAGGATTGATTTGATTCTTAATATTCCAACCAATTAAATTGAACTTGATTTTATATTGAGAAACTTTTAATGGATGAAATTGATTTGAATTTGAAATTAAGAAAAACTAAAAGGGTAAATTGCGAGAATGGTCCTCAAACTTGTATGCGGTGTACATTTTGGTCCCTAAATTAAATTATTAGTCCAAATGGTACATAAACTCCATGTTAATCGCCCATTTGATCCAACCGTTACATTCTGTCAATATTGCTGTTAAATATGAGGGCAAATTGGTCATTTCGTACGTTAAAATAAAAAATAAAATAAAAACTCAGTAATTGGAATAGGGGAGAAGAAATCGAAGGGAGGGGGTTTGGGTCTCATGATTTTTTCCTCTCTTTCTCTTCAATTATTTTCTAATTTTGTATTTATTTTAACCCTATTTTATTTGTTAATTATGAAAAGTCGTATTTACCCTTAAAATTTGGTTACATTTAACAGAAAATGTAACGGTTGGATCAAATGAGCGATTAAAATAGAGTTTATGTACCATTTGGACTAATAATTTAATTTAGGGACCAAAATGTAACGGGCATACAAGTTTGAGGACCATTCTCGCAATTTACCCAAACTAAAATTAAAGAAAGCAATTAAAACTAAAGGCAGAGTTGCACGACACAAGGAATTTAGGAAAACCAAGAGAGAAAGACACTAGAGCATCCGATTTCACCTTAACCAATCTTACCCAATCCCTTAGCGTATAAATTCCGAGCAATTCCCCTTATTGATGATCAATTTCCCTAAATTATTCAATGGCCATGGCATCTGGTTACATCAAAAGTATATTTACATGCAATTCTTTATGGCATCTAGATGAATTCAACACATAAAGACCCAATAAGCTCTATGGAAATTATGTAGCGATCACACAAACCCTAACTACATGGCATCTACAATTAGTCATTCATGGTATCAATTGTAAGAAGCAGAACTCAAGTTAAGTATGGCATCTACTCTAACTTGCATCACACTAATTCAACTTAAACATTAAGCACAACAAAATATACTCGATAAAAAAGGGAAAAACTTGAAATTAATAGTAACTAAGAGATTGAGTATTTATGATAAGGCTATATCGTAGCCCTAGCTAAGAAAATTAGTTCCTCATAATCATAATTGAAATCACAATGAAAAATAGCATGAGTTTAGAATAACCTAAGTGAGAGCTTCCTTTCTCCTGTCGTTGTCTTCTCTGTCTCCTTGATATTCTTCACGTTGATATCTCTTACAACCCTCCCCCCCAAGGAACTATCCCTTAGATAGTCCAAGGGACAAAACTAATAAAATAACCTAACTAAAAATACCTAGCCGACTTGGACTCCAAGTCCTTCACCAAAAAGGAGACAACTCATATATAAAAATCAAACTAACAAAAAGCTAAGTCTTCCCACATCAGCCCTTCACGCCCAGCCACTTGCATTTGGATTCCAATCCCAGCTTCCTTCTCCTTAGTTTGGCCTGACTATGTGTGCAAACTAAATAGGTCTCTATATGGCTTGAAACAAGCCCAAGGGCCTGGTATGATGAGATTTTTCAAGCTCTGCTTGCTTTGGGTTTTTATTATTCTCAGGCTGATACTTCTCTATTTATCAAGCATGGTTCTTCTCTAGTTTTTATTCTCGTTTATGTTGACGACATCTTGGTCATTGGTTCTTCTCCTACTACTTGCCAACAAGTTATCACACAGTTAAGTGCTCAATTTCCTGTGAAAGACTTGGGTCCTCTACATTATTTTCTTGGTCTTCAAGTTACTTGATCTGCCTCTAGTCTCTTTCTTTCTCAAATGAAATATGCTTATAATCTGTTTAAGCATACTGATACGTTGGATACCTCTTGGATGCCAAGACCTATGGAATACCTCTTGGCTCTTACAACAATATGCAAAAATTGACTTTTAGCTTCGGATAATATCCGTTGCTAAAGGTACCCAAGAACCGAAGTATTGGGAACCGATGCGTAGGATATAGTCATACGCTTCGGATATTATCCGTTGCTAAAGATTATTTACGACTTTGCTATTTACTTAATCGCCGATGCGTAAGTTGTTACCATGTGCCAAAAGAGCGTTGACCTCCAATGACTAAACCTTTAATAGCATCAACGAATATATCAACACTGATGCTAAATACTCATTATAGCATCAAGGGTTTTGATTATACTGAAGCCTGTTTTGACTTACCACTTTAGAAAAATGCCACTGCTGTTGCAAATTATGGTTTGCGCATTCGTTTTTTGTGCTTATGCTGAAGTGAAAAGCCTACAAATAGTTTGACTTCCTACAAATATTATTGACCCTTTTGATTATAGGCTCCGGTTCCCATAGAGAGCTGATGTTTTTTAATTTTTATCTTCAGTTGTTATGGCAAAACTGAGGTTGTTATACACAATAGACATCGTTGTTACTGATAAAGTGTAAGCAATTTCCATGTTTCACATCATATTTTACTTAGTTTTTGTCTCAAAATATAGAGTCATCTCATCCATTTCATATCTATTGCCATGGCAACACCAAAACACACATTCCTATATATGTAAACTTATGAGTTCTGCCTATAAACCAAAATCCATCCATCATCCATATATATATAAGCAAAATACTACCAAAACAAGAAGGAGAATTTTGAAACTCAAATCCACTCTAGCACATGACATGGCCGTTCATCTCGAACCTCGTCCAATTCCATTTGGGTGTAAAATCCCTTCTTTTTCCCACTTCTCGCATACTGAAATTAAATGAAAGCCATATAAGATTAAGAAAAACTATAAAATTATTTACAAGAAGCTATGCACAATCTTTAACAAGAAGCTAAAGAAAAACAAAAATACCATAAAAAAAATACAGGGAATTCAACTTCAATTGTTAGAAGATTTCAGACAGCAACTTTTTATTTTTATTTTTTCTTGAATAGAAACAATTGTATTGATAATCAAGAGGACAAGCTGTCCTCGACTAAACAACAAGAGCAAACACTACTTAATTAAAAGCAAGAAACTAGAACCAAGAAGAAAACCACTGAAGCTACACCTCTTAAAATTTGCTATAAAAAATATCTAAGTAAACTTATCTTCAAACAGCAACTACGCCCAGGAAACAGAAACTATAAGAAAGAAATCATGCACATTCTACAGTAGATTGACCAATACAATAACGGTATATGAAAATACTACAATAAGGTTTTATATTTAACATTCATCCACACACAAAAAAAAGTCACCTCAATGCTAGAAACATTGCCAGAGCCGAAAAGGAGCAACATCAAACAAAGGAATTAAAAAAAAATTGGTCTTTCAGTTGAACCCAATCATCCAATCCATAACAAAGACTCAAACATGCTACAACAAAAGGACTAAGCCATCCATTTATGGATTCACATGTCCAGAGTGGGACAGTCGAAAATAAATTTGAACTTGTCAAGGATGGTCAAAATTCAAGTCCAATTGGCAATTTGGCTACACTTAATTTATCCTTATCTATTAAGTTCCAATGATAAGCTAAATGCAGACAAACTCCTTTTGACTCACCATAAACAAAAATTGAACGGAGAATGCAACTACTAGACAGACTATAATTACAAAATACACTCCAAGAGGCTGCATTAATACATATAAAATAGCAAACACAATAAGAAAAGACCTTAGTTCCATAATCATATTAAGGAAATAACTAAAAAAGAACGACTTACGTTTACAATATGTTTCCACACATCATGAGGATGACAAGCCCCAAGAGGATCCATGATATACACATTGTCTCTCTCTTCATCAATGATTGTAAGGATCCAATGACCCCTACATATTAATTGAAAATATATTAGTAATAGTCATAAATATATACTCTAAAAAACAAACCACTTTACTTAACCAGGATTGTATGGGATCAAAAAGATGCTGTCAATACTAGCTTGTTTCAAAGCTTTCACAATGTATTGAACCCTCCCTGCCTCATCCGGTGACATCGGATCATTTGTGGTACGACTTGGGTCCATAAATGCAATCATTCGTTCCCATTCTTGGTCTTTTACCAACTTATATAAATAGTTGTTAACCATTATCATAGAGTCAGTAAACTGAAACACATGATTAATATCCAAATATAAACATAAAATTATAAAACACCAAGTGACTATTACCTAATGTAAGCGGTTAGCTTGTCCTATTTCGTTCATTTGAACGAAGCTGATCACATCTTCTTTTAGGACGTATATCATCTTTTCTACCCCAAATATGTCCTCATCAATATATGAAGCGAGAGTATGACCTTGGGACATCAGTTTCTGTGCAAAGCCGTATAAAATCTTGCAAGACTTTGGTACTGTTTCCGGGATAGACTAAAACAATGACTTCGCTAATTTTTCCTTTGTAGTTTTCTTTTTCTACAATTATCACATATATATTAGGGATAATATGAAATAAAACAAGTTCAAAAGTAAGGTGGTTTACCACTATATCATCTATAAAAACTATAAGATCCTCTGGCCAAGCTACATGAGACCCAATAGCATCCTCAACAATATTCAACGCTCCTTTCACTGGTATCGGTAGTGGAGAAGCTCTATTTATGGCATAATTAATAGAGACTTTTATATTTCCCTCTCCTAAAGGAACATTATGAAGCAACTATTGAGGCACATTATGCCACTTGCAAAATATTGTCCTTTGAGCCAAAAGCCAATTTGCAATCCTTATCCTAATACACATATAAAAGACATGTAAAAAAAAAATAACAATCAAGCATACACTATCCTTACTTATATCCTAGCCTTAAACTAAATTAAGCATATGCATATTATAAAACTAAATGAAATTGCATCACAATATTTCCCATAGTTGCCAACAAATAACCAATTTTTTTTTTTTACTAACACTCAAAGACCAAACTAGAGTATTCAAATAGTTTTAAACAGAATGGTATCCAAATAGAAATAGTAAAAGCATAAATGGAAGCATACGAAACTCAAAACTCAAATACTAAGAAACAAATACATTCAAGATAGGAAGATGTTTTGTCTTACCTGTAGTTATCAAGATTCAGTACAGGCAGAGATAAGAGACTTCACCAAAGGCAGCTGCGTGAGCTCCAAAGGGAATAAAAATTTGGACTTCAACTGACCTACGAATAAGTTGTTGAAGGTTATTGCGGTGGCCTTACCCAGTCTCTGAAAGAAGGCAGCCATTTTCAATAAACAATGTCATGAAACCACAACCCTTAATAAACTGAAAAATAAGCTTCAACAACATCTATAAAAAATAATAGATCTCAGATGAAGAATAATCAAACCCTAAACTTAAAAATTATATTTATAACAAATTACCCAAATCTGGGCATTTGATTGATTGATGAAATCACTTGCTTTCGGTCATTCTGAGCAGCTTATAGATGGATTCCGTCTGAGTGTGTTGGTTGAACTGAGTGTGTGGTTATGTTGGTTCTAATTTTGGAGATGGTGATACATATTGAGGAAAAAGAAGATGACGGCAGAGATGGATGGAGAACAGAGAAGATATCGATGAAGAAGACAAATGCTGAAGGTGAGAGGGATGAAAGAGTGACTGTGACTGGGGATATCGTGAGAGAGAAGAGAGGGAGTTTGAAGGTGAGAAGGATGAGGGCTCAGAGTGACTATCTATGACTAGGTATCACGAGAGAGAAGAGAGGGAAATTTTTTATGAGAGGGGGAATTTGAAATATTCACAAGGGACCGAAATTTTTTAGTGAAAAATCACTGTAGCGGTCAACTAGGCTTTTGGCGTCGGAGCTAAATGTGGCGCTTAAATTTATTTTTCGCACAACCATTTTACGCATTGGTAGGAAAAACCAAAAATTTGTGATGATGCCTTTATATACTTTTAATCTTATTATTTATAAAACAGATGCCTAATATACTAACAGCATCAGTATTTCATTTCGCAGATGCCTATGTAGTGTTGCGTAAAGTGAAATTTGGCATGGTGCAAGTTGGATAATAATAGTTCTCTTATCATATCCTTCTTTCTATCATTCCACAGTTGGTGCTTTGCAATACCTTACTTGGACCAAGCTTGATTTGGCTTTTGCAGTTAATTATGTGTGTCATCACATGCATCAGTTAAGAGAATCTCATTTAGGAGCTGTTAAACGCAACCTTAGGTACCTAAAAGGTACTCTCAATCATGGTCTTTGGTTTCAACTTGGCCACACAACTCTTCATGCTTACACATATGCTAACTTGGCTGGTTGTCCCATTGATCGACGTTCAACCAGTGGATATTGTTTTCTTTGGTTCCAATTTGATTTGTTGGTCTGCCAAAAAGCAGCCTATAGTTTCTCGCAATAGCACTGAGGAAAAGTATCGTGGCTCTGCAATGGCTGTTGTAGAACTTCTTTACATTTCAAATTTTTTTAAAGATATTGGCTTCTTTCTTGGTAACCAAATGTTTCAAGCTCGTACAAAGCACATAGAGGTTGATTATCATTTTATCAGGGAGCTTGTTCAATTTAGCTAGCTGAACCTTCAGTTGTTTCCTTCTTCATATTAACTTGCTGACATTTTTACTAAAGCCTTATCCACAACTCATTTTTAGTTTCTTACTTCCAAGCTCTCAGTTTGGTGAGTCAACTTCAACTTGAGGGGGGGCTGAAAGTGGAGAAGTCACACAACTCACACGATCTAATCATGATCGGTTATCCAGGTAAGAGATTGTTAGTAGCTCTTAGTCAAACACGTGAGCTATTAGCAATTAGTTAGAATTAGGAAAGTTAATTAATAACAAATTTGTACAATTGGAGTTATAACAGCTCAAAGTTTAACTTTCTCCCTCTTGGATATATATATAAGACTCTATAAATAATTTTAACAATGAATGAAAATAGAATATTAAATTCTCTTCAAAACCTTGCATATGATGAGAGAGATAGATACATAGTTATATATAGATCTGGTGACATAAAAGAAGTATTCAAAGGCTAAGAGATGAAGAAACATCTTGGTGCCAGGCTACATTGCCTCACACCTTAAGTAACTGTCAACAGTTTTGCCATTTTAGGGTTTAGGCTACATTCCCTTTTTAGTTAATGAATGATGAAATTTCTAGTTTGATATTGTAGAAGTTGTAATAGGCCTATGTTTTTGAATTATGTCAAAAGGTTACATGTAATGTATAATTTTGATATATTATGCTTTGTAGAAACAAGACAAGTTACTCACAACATATCTATGTAAGAACTAATGGCAACTATGATGCCATATTAATAGTATGGAATGACCAATATGCCCCTTTAAATGCTATATATGGTATAACATGATCGTTTTGTTATCAGTAGAATTTTTATGTGAATTTTCAAAGAAAATGTTTGTTGTGTCTTGGACCTATATCAAGTTCCATATAGATGCTTACAAAATCAAATTCGGAACTCAATTTCTCAAAGCCTTCCTCAACCATTTATCCTGATTGGTGATTTTAACAACATCTTACATCATAATGAGAGGTTTGGTGTTTCTTTCCATCTTCACAATACTATTGAATTGATAGGACTCGCCCCAAATTCCTAGAAATCCGGGACAAACCTGTTGGATTTCAATGTCGGGTCCACTTACTAAAAAGAGACACTTTCTGCCGAAATTTCGACAGGGTCTCCCCTGAAAAATGGACATTCCCAAAAATTTTCAACATGTTGAAATACATTTAATAACAACAACCAGCAGTATGCATAAGATAATATCATGCAATTAACATATTAGGCCTTCGGCCTTACATCCGACATTAGAGCAGTCTAAAGAGTTTCATATTACAAACCGAAATAAAGTTCAACACAAGAGAAACGAACAAAAGTTTATCCTACATAAGCTCGGGCTCAGAGTTCACAACTTGATATGGCCATTCGATTTCAAGACGATCTACTACCTGGGGGCGCAAAACAGAATAATTGTGAATGGATAAAAAGAAAGTATGTTATCCTTGAAATCAATATATAATAACCCCATCGTTCAGAGTGACTTCACAAGTATCGATGATATGGGCTAAGTATCCTACACATCCCTTCTTGAGCAATCGCCTAGCCGTTATGGCTGAGATTAGGCATGATGGGAAAACTTTACGCTCTCCACGGAAAGTGACTTCAGGTTGTCCCGGACTTCGAAGTACAACTTCCTTTTGGAAACAATCTGCGGATGCATGATGCTTCTCCAACCAATCCATTCTCAAGATGATATCGAAGTCGACCAAATCCAAGGGAATCAAATCGGCTTCCAACACTGCATCACCCACTTGAACAAAACTACCCTTAAATACCATGTCAGCAAAAAGGACATCCCCTGTAGGTAAAGAAATACTAAAACTTCTAGCAATGGGTGCAGGTTTGATACTTGCATACGGTACGAAACTACGTGCAATGAATGAGTGTGTGGCCCTGGGATCTATTAGAACACTTGCAAAGTAACCAAACACAGGAATCATACCGGTAATGACATCGGGTGTGGCCTGCACCTCCTGCTAAGTCATAGAGAATACACAGGCCTGAGTAGTAGAACACCCAGGCAGACCCCTTTGGTGTCTACCACCCCTACCGCGGAAAGTAGATTGCACTCCACTACTAGATGAAGGGCCTGCAGCTGATGATGAAGCATCACTCTAGCTCTTACTTTGACTCGACTATCTTGCCCCTGTTGGGCCCCAATTTCCTCTCTTATGATACAACCAAGAGAGAGAAGATAGCACTCACTCTTAAAGTGCTCCACCTGACTGCAGTAAAACCAACCAACACTGCCTCTCTGACTGGGACCACCATTGTGCCCAAGCTGTGGGGAATCCCTCCTAAAATATCTCATATGTCTGCAGTTATGACAAGTCGAGCTAGTCTGTCGAGAAGGATCCCTAACCGTACTGGCCATCGACTGCTACCCAGAATGCTGACTCGAAGTTGGCCTAAGCCCAGATATCCCACTACCAAAACTGGACCCATGCCCTCAAATCCATCCACTACCTGCTAAACTGGAGCTGGATCCATCCCTCTTTGATGGACCCTGACTTGGTCCACCAAAGCCAGATGCGTACTTGTGACGCCTAGCTGAACCCGCACTAAGCTTCTTTGCCACACGATTTTGTGCTTGGGCCAGTGCCCTCATAATAGGATAAGTGGTGGCGGTGACCACTGCCCTGAACTTCCAGCCACAAACCCTCCTCAAAGCATCTGCACTTCTCTTATTTAGTGGGAATCAGTTCAGGAGCAAACCGAGATAGTTCATCGAACTTGTGCTCATATTCCAGCACGTACATTGACACCTGTTTCAGATGAAGAAACTTTGACTTCTTCGCATTTCGGCACGAATGCGGGTCAAACTGTTCATAGACACGCTGAAACTCCCCCCAAGTAACAGCAGTAGGATCAGCATACCGTCTACGGACAATCTTCCACTAGTGATAGGCATTTCCCTTTAGGAGGAAGGTGGCAACCGAACTCGATCTCTATCAGGGAACTACAAAACTTCAAACACTTTCTCAATGTCGGTGAGGCAATTCTCAGCTTCAGTAGGATCCGCAGTACCAAATAATTCATGAGCTCCCAACTCCTTGGCCCTTTTGATATCTGCAGCCTCAGTGTTACGCCTCCCTTGCAGAGCCACAGTCACAGTTCGGGTGAAATGATCTAGTACATGGTGCAAGTCGAGCTCATTCTCTCCAGCTTCCTCACCGACAGGTGAAGATGGTGGAGATGGAGATGGTGGTGGAGGTTGAGGTGGTGCAGGTTCCCCCATCTCGGGAAAACAGGTCCTCATGTACCACATCGATGGAGCATAGTTCTATAAGAAAGAAAACAAGGGAGTCGTTAGTTCCAAGAATGCAATAGAGGTGTGAAAGTCAAAGAAAAATGAATCTAATGCTTTAATACTAAGTTGACAGGACTTGCCCCGAATTCCATGAATTTCAGGATGAAACTTGTGGTATTTCCAACATCGTACTCATGCCGGGGCCACTTACTACAAAGAGACGAGACTTTCTGCCAAAATTTCGACAGAGTCCCCCCTGAAAAATGGACATTCCCAAAAAAATTGAACCTGTTAAAACACGGTTAATAACACCAACCAGCAGCATGCACAAGATAATATCACGCAATTAACATATTAGGTCTCTGGCCTTACATCCAACCCTAGCATGGTGACATCAGAGCAGTCTAAAGAGTTTCAGATTACAAACGGAAATAAAGTTCAACATAAGAGAAATGAATAAAAGTTTGTCCTACATAAGCTCGGGCTCGGAGTTCACGACTTGATACGGCCGTTCGATTTCAAGGCGATCTACTGCCTAGGGGCGCAAAACGGAAAACTTGTGAGTGGACAAAAACAAAGGATGTTATCCTTGAAGTCAACATATAATAACCCCACTGTTTAGAAAACGATGCTGAAAACGACATGCATTCAAAATCGACGTATCTATTTATATATATAGTTAAGTCAAACCAATGTGAAATCCATAATTCGTAATAGTATACTCTCACCAACACCATTCCAAAATCTTTCCCAACAACTATCTTGAAACGCGTGCCCGTTGGCACCACCAACGAGGGAGTATCCTCACTGATAAACAAGAATGAAAGGATAGGTATATATATAATATATATATCTGCATATATATATATAAGTATGACCACTACCAAACTTGTACTCGAGAGACAATCCAACCGAGTGATTGTTTGACTAGTCCACATAGAAGACTCCTTAATTGATCATGTGGCTAGGGAACGAGCCATCCAACTAGGGACTGAGCTCACCAGCACATACAGCAGAATCCTCAATACTAGTATGCCTGTGACAAGTCTTACGAACATAGACTAACCCCGCTAAGGGTCTACGAAACACCCCGTCAAGGGTGCTCGAGTTCTGACATATCCAAGTATCACAAAGTTCCAAGTATCCAATTCTAGTGTTTCAAATCCGGGGGGGTACATAGGGTAGTGCTTATAGCACTTCAAACTGACATAAACTATAATCCACTCTCTTTCCACAAACTCATTACTAGCAAACCCACATACCCTACACATAACCAAGCATAAATATTCATTCTCGAAAAATAGCACTTATCCATTCCATAATAATCACAATCCGAAATTATTCAAATATACTTCATTTACTTTCATAAAAATATTGCATTCATCATTTAAATAAAATAATAACTCAATAATCAAGAAATCATTATGCATATTTTTCCCATCCTTGAAAATAATGATTATAGTTTAAAACAAAGTCCACTCACAGATAGTCAAATGTTGCCTGACCCTAAACGGGTCCTGCCTACTGGGTACGCTAAGTTGGAGTACTTATTTAAAAATACAAGGGGGAGATTTGAAGGGAATATTGTGGAAATGGTGTTGTGTAGAGATTTCTAAAAACTCTAAAACCAAACTTTGTGAGTATAAATCACCTAGCAAGCTATATCTAATATGAAATCAAAGTAAGAGCGAAAGCATTAAATAAACTAGGGATTCATGCAAGTCTCATTTGGTCCCAATCTTTATAAGTCTATGAAAGTGTGCACCAAAGACTCTAAATCCTATTTGAGAGAAAGAAAAGATGTTCATACCCTTGGAGCAAATCTTGAAACCAAGAATGGTGTTCAAGTAGAGGGAGTGGTCCCTTTGTTGTTGGCTCTCCCTTTGATGTTGATTCTCCACCTTGTAGCTTTCAAATAGGTACAAAGATATGCACCTCCCCAAAGCTCTTCACCAAAAATTGAATGGGATGAGAGAATGAGACAACAAGTGAAGAGTGGTGCTAGCACCCTCACTTGATGTGATAGATTGAAGGGGTTTAGGGGAGAGAGCTTGATGTTTTCTCTCTTCCAATTTCACCAACTTGAAAACCCTAGGATGATAAGATTCCATAGCTACACACTTATAGGATCAAAAATGTCACAAGAGTGACAAAATTGCCCCCAAACCCTAGTGTAGCCACATCGCCCCTATGTATGCCATCTTTTGCTATCTTTGTCCAACACATTAATCCTATAATGTGTCACATATGTGCCTAAGTTGATGTGGTCAAATCCCTTTTGAATTTTCAAGTCATGGGACCTTTAATTAAAGTTTCATAACTTTAATTGAATAATTAAATTAATCTAATCAATTTAATTACTCTAGTGACTTGACTAATTCAATCACTCACTTGTCTAACAAGTGTTGGTCCCGGTCATCCTTAGTTGACCGTGTCAAGTGTCGGGTCAATTGTTTGACCTTTGACTTTCACATTGACTTTGACCAAGTCACAAAATCATTCATTCTCTTCATAATTTTCCAATTGATTCCTTTTCTGACAGGACCCGAACCAAATTCCGCTTTGGAATTCGGGTCGAACCCTGTGCGTGTCCGACACTTGGCAAATGTCGGGCACAAACGACCTATTTGCCCTTTTACTTAAAGATTTTGACCATGACTCCTACCGAAATTTCGGCAGAGTCTCCCCTATATTTCGTTCAATCCCAAAACTTACACCTGTTAAAACGAGCATAATTATCCAAACAACCAACAGTCAGCACTTCACTAAACATGCCAAAAGTTCCAATCTCACTCTAGGGCAATATCAGAGCAGTCTAATAGTATAAAGGTAAGTTAATCGTTTTACACACCATCGCCTTTGTACCAAGAAGGTGCGGAAGTCAAGACGGCCCGGTGGTGGATATCCTGTACACGCTACAGCCTGGGGGCGCAAAACATTTGAAAATGTGAGTGGACAAAAATAAGGGTTCATAAAATATCTATGAATATATTAACCCCCATTGTAAAAATATAGTTGAGTAAAACTAGATATCTAAACTACCTTGAAGCAGATTAAAACTACCACAGTTACATATCTATATAATTATCTGCAATCGTATTCAAGAACAATAAAGCTTGCATGAAAGCATTGAAATTCAAAACTTGCATAAAAGCAATGTACTCAAAACTTGATTCAAAGCACTGCAATCAATCAAAACTACCACTCGAATGTACCCCTGTATTTTCGTCAATTCCCCTGGCATGTCTCGGCGACACACAGTCTATCCGAGCCGCAAACTGGCAGGATACAGGGGACTATAGTCAGCCTGATCCGCTGGCAAGTCTCGGTGACACAAAGTCAACCCGAGCCGCAACTGGCAGGATTCAGGGGACCGTAGTCAACCTGATCCGCAATCCTAGTAGGTATCGGTGACACAAAGTCCACTCGAGCCGCAAATCCTGGCAGGTCTCAGGACACCAAGTCAGCCGAGCCGCAAATCCTGGCACTCAAGGTCCGAGCGTCCTCGAAACTCGTTAGGAATGTCAAGTGCACTGACAAAACTGAAAATAGACTGGATGTCCGTAGACATCGGTCTAACTGAGGGTAATCACCACAACTGGGTACATGGTGGTCTTAAAATAAACTATTTTTAGAAAAGTCTGAAAAATAACTGAAATCTGCAACTATGCTGCTATCTTATCTGATACAAGTCTTAAATTCTGTTTTCTATACCCTTTTAGCATGTGCAACTAAGCAGCATAGAAATACCGAAATGTTACTGCACAAATTATGCTCGGAAAACATTCAATAAAACTTATTCAAGATCAAATAATGAAATTCATTCATATAAACTCATTTATAAAATCATTTATATAAACTTATTTATAGAAAATCATTTATGAAAGAAAGTCCACTCACTCTTGGTTCGAGCTAGTTAGACCTCCTAAAGGTCTCTCTTGCGGGCCTGCCTGGTCCCGGGTGCCTTGGTAAACCATCATGAATATTTAATTAATAAAACTACTCGGTATAAGTTTTTAAGTAAAACCCTGACCCCCACTTCTAAAAGTGCGTGCATTAACTTTAAAGTCATTTTCCTGCCCACTTAGGCATTTCAGATATTGGAAATCGTCGGAAAAGACTCAAGACTTTACTAAGCGATAAACTTCCACATTGGTCGATACGGAACCCCGTGGGGTCCACAACCTCCAATTACCAATCTGAGAGTTCCTTTAAGTTCCTCACACATCAGGAACCAAGTCCTGCAAGTTTGGTCTGAAACTGACGATCGGATTGGTCACGATCGTGAAATTATACAATTTCCAAACCCTAGACCCAGGGTTCGCAATTTCGGAGTATCCGGGACTCCGATTCACAATCCGTCGAATCCTACACGATTCTGAAATTATCTGGAACAACATATCCGAAATTGAGCGTGATCCAACGGTTCAACAATACTAAACCCGGAAGTCGCATAATATGGAAAATTCGTTCGGGGCACAAACGGTATCCAAATTGAGATCCGCAAAATCCCACGCGCTCGTGACAACATAAGGATCGCAACAAGACACAGTGCCACTGCACCACCCTCACCCACGCGCCCCAGCACACGCGGGCAGCGATGGGTGTCTAAAGCGATTTTAGCTCCCCGGAAAAACTTCAAACCACGGCTCCAAACTCCTACCCTAGGTAAAACACCATATTTGGAGCCACTTTTGTTCTTGGACCTACCCCAAAAAGTTGCCGGAAGTGGCCGAAAACGGAGGTCGAAAATCAGCTGAAATTTCAAGCTCAAAAATTCGATAGCTACACTACGAATCGATCTAATCCTACCCAACAGGCAACTAGAACAGCTCGAGAGGTTCAAGATCCATACCTGGGTCGACGGAAATGGTGGCCGGAGGAGGGAGATCGGCGGCTGTGAAGTTTCGGTGAGTTCCCGTCGTTTTTCTGCATTTTCCAGCCAGCACAGGCCGTGCCGCCGGCGGGGAAGGGTCGGGAAAGGTAGGGGACTCGACGGCGATTCGATCGCCACCGGTCCCGTGGCCGGTGGTGCCCTGTGTTGGCGCCGGCCATCCCTGGAAGGCGACGGCCCGTCTGCACACGAGAGGAGAGAGAGAGGGCTGAACGGTTTTTATATATCCAACTTCGAAAATATTTACGGTTGTGCCACAAACTCTTTTGACCACAACTCTCTCGTTAAAACTCCGATTCGGGCCCACTACGTGTCTATGAACTCATTTCACCGTGCTCTACGCAACGTGTAAGTGGAATTGTCAAATTCCTTCTCGTTCAAAAAGTCACCTTTTTCTTAATAAAATATTTTAAGGGCAAAATTGTGTTTTCTCCAAAATAAAATATTCCTTACTTATGAATTTTAGGTTTGGGTTATTACATTTTCGGTGTGCGATCTTATAGGTTCTAATTAGCAAGGCAGTTGGTATGAATGATTCACTCTGAGTCAAGTGTGAATTGTATCCCTCCATACAATTCTCCCCATTGGCGAAGGTTAATTATAATTAGTCTTTACAGGGCTTCCACAGGCGATGAGTGACACCTAGCAATATGTCATGGCTACCCAATCTAAAAAGAATTCATTTAGAGAATCTAGTCAGTTTGTGATTACAATGCAATTCGATCCTTTTCTAATTCAAAACTCTATGTCATATTCTTGGGATATAGTAAACTTGTGTCAAAATCCCTAAAATGACATCTCTAGATTATATGATTCAATTTGATGAAATTGCAAATGTTCTTGTTTCAATTTCCATCCAATACTTTGGCCAAAGATTCACGAATCATATCTTTAGAGTATTCTCTCTTCTTACTAAGAGCAGAGATTCCTTGTTGTACATTCACCTCTCTCTGCATACACATTGAGAATCCTGAGGAACACCTTTAAGTCACATCATTTTGATACGACCATATAGTGTTTTCAAAGAGAAACAACATATACACAAGACAACTGTGATGTCGCATTATCACAACTTAGAATTCTATTTGACACTTGTGAGTAAAACTTTCATATAAGAATTCTAGAGTTGATCGAGTTGAGTGAACTCCATCTTCTATAGAGCACCTACACATCTGCCTCAGTGTCTCTACACGAATGACTTGAGACTAGTCATCCTCCCAATTGAGCAGACATAATGTGTAACAGTCTTTGCAGGTCACCATTGTCCAAGTGGTAATCCTATGACCAGGAACATTTTGGGATACGATATTTATATGTATGGAAAGGTCGCGTGCATCTAACTTCTTTAGACCACTTTCCATTTATCTTAATCCATGGACTTGTTCCATTTAAAGCAATGTTCTCGCCCCTTTGATTATTATATATTATTTTTTTAGAATTATCCATTTTATATTGGCTTCTAGGGCATGTATCTAACAAGATTAACTTAAATTACTTCGAACGAGAACTTTAAAATAAAATCCTAGTTTTTCCAGGATTTAAGTGTGTGTGCGACGAACGAGAAGTTTCTAAGGTCCAACTACGTGTTCTGGATGATGAAATAGCCTCAGAAGACGCTCGGTCAATCGAGTGGTCAAACTTTTCAAATTTTGTCAACCGAGCCCACCACGCCCATGACCTCCGATTTCTGATCCGAAAGTTCCTATGGGTTCAATAAGATTTATTGTACATGTCCTACAAGTTTGGTCCAAATCGAATGGTCAGATTGCTCGTGATCGCAAGATCTGATGGTTACCGTTTTACCTAATCTTTGAATCATTGAATCAAAGCATCCAAGACTCCGATTCACGATCCGCAAATTACTACACGATCCTAAAGATGCCTAGATCAACATATTCGAAATTGGAGTCGATCCAACTGTCCGAACATATCGAACCCGGATAACGCCTAATATGCGTAATCCAATCGATAGTCAAACAGTAACAGAATTCAAATCCGAGTATACCGTCGTGCTCGGACGACATGGGTATCATTTTAGGACCAAATGGGTCACCCAAACAGTGCCCAGGTGCCGACAGAGTGTGGGTGTCTTAAGAAATTCTGGCAACTGAAAAATTCTTGAAACACCTATACCTATGTGATTAGGACAACGAGTGGAGCAAATTTTGTTCTTGGACCATGGCCAAAAAGTGACCAGAATTGCCTAAAACACGAAAGGAAAAAAGGCCAAACTTTGAGTTACAAATCGAGTTTTCAAAATTCAAAAATATATCCTAATCAACCAACCATCAACTAGAACATGTTGAGAGGGTGAGAAAACATACCTAGATCGATAAAAATGGTGGCCGAAATTGCCAGAACGAGTGATGAAGGTTCTGGGTAAAAATCGGCCAAACCTTACGATTTTCCTACTGTGGCGGCGGCGGAGATGGGGTGGGATGGAGAGGGGAGGTCACAGTGGTTCTTTTGGTACCAACCTTGAGGCCGGTGGTGGTCGGGAGCGAATGGTGGCCGGCCAAAAACCAGTTGGCTGAACAGTGACGCGGGGAGGGGGGCAGCGCGGTGTCGTGGGAGAGGAGAGAGAGAGAGAGAGAGAGAGAGAGAGAGAGAGAGAGAGAGAGAGAGAGAGAGAGAGAGAGATTTTAAAAACCATCTTCGAAATATTTACGATTGTGCCACTAGGTTTCAGTTAATCGTGACTTCTTCGTTTCAACTCCGATTTAAGCCCACTACGTGTCTACAATCTCGTATCAAAGCGATCTATGTTATAATGCCATTCAATTCTTCAAAATCCTATCGGATTAAAAAGTGACCAAAATAACCCTATCTTCGAGGGCAAAATTGTAATTTCCTAATTAAATAATTAAATAAATTTAATAAGTGATTAAACATGGATCGGGATGTTACATGAATGGCTAGAAACTTTGTTAATATGAATGCTTTGAAAGAAATACCTTCCTCGTATTCTTTTTTCACTTGGCAAAATAACTAGACGTACGGGTCTCAAATTTGGGCAATCGAGCCTTCTAACATATTGTTTGGGCCTAAAATTGGCGCGCCAAAATCAAAAAAGGACAAGCCCATAATGAAATTTCCCACTCGGCCCAAAAGCTTGGGGACAACAAAATTAGGATCCAGACGGCTTGGGTTTTACGCCTTTTTATCGAAAACAAAAGTCCCCAGCCCAAGAAAGCCCAAAAGAAAGAAGCTGTCATCCGGGCTTTAAAAGGATCAGCCCACAAAATTGTTTGGACTCAAACCCAAGAGACTGAAAGATACTACCACGTGGCTACCTCAACTTTGAGAAAGTCAGCATTTTCAACTAGAGTTCTTTATATGGGAAGGGACGTCTCTGGAAAACTGCCAAAACAGAAGATCAAAGAGCCCATCTATATTCAGAGATTTTGCTCCAAAGCAACACACCACCTTCCAAAGGATTCACAGCTCACGCTTTCTCAGTTAGAGCGGGAAACAGGTAATTATTCAAAAAAAATACAAAAAGAAAAAAACAAACCGCCATGAAAAACCCAACAAACGGTGGCGTTGGTTGAAACAAAAGCAGCCGCCCAGGAAACCAGGGAAGGGATTGCTATAGGAAGTGACTCCTGGGAGCCTATCTGCCATAATTGATAAAAATCTTTCCTGCCTTACGTTTTGGGAGATCTTTTTGCCGCCCATTATTAAAATCTAAAACCACTTCCAAAAAGGATCTCTTATAAAAAAACAAAAGCAGGCAAGAAAGAGTGACACTCAAATCATCAATAAAAAAAAAAAAACAACATCAAGAAAAAGCCTAAGAGCTCACTTGAATTCCAAGGTTCAGACTTAGAAAACAAGTCTTCTAGAACGAGATCCCTCGTTACAAATTTGGTTCAGCAAAAGCCAAGACAAGCAGAGTTTGAGTTTTCACAAACGTGGAGACCCCAGAAAACTCAGGAAGAGCCCTGTTCAAGCAGAACAACTCTCGTAGTGCAATCCCTAGCTCATCAGACCATCGAGAATAGCCACTTCTGTCCCTTCCAAGCAAGAGAAGTTGCAGTTCTGCCCATTCAAAAGGCCTCACAAAGCGTGAAGAAAACGTAAAGCTCTGCCAAAACCCAACTTTGGTATCGATTTGCAGGTCAGCCTAGCATTTGAAGTCACAAAGCAGTACGGACCGACCCAGACACGTCCAGTCCAGCCTACATCGGAACCTCCCATTCAGGCAGAAATGAAGTTCCGGCAGTCTTTTAACTTGTCTAGAGTTAGCATGCATATTTATTATCTTGTAGAAGGCAGTTCTGCCTGAAACGGTCCAACTTCTATCAAACACTTCTGGCCAGAACAGCTGTTTGATACTGAGATAAATTGTGGAAGTCCTTACCAGTCTAAGGCAAGAAAAGAACTTACTTGGGAGATATTCCTCACCCAAATTCACAATCATTTGTTTTTAGAAGTCAGTAACTTGGGGCGCAAGTTATCTTTTCTAAAAGAAGTCTGCTAGAATTTACGTTGCTAGCAGTGGCACGCTCGCACACCAAAGAAAGCTGACTTGTTGACCAATACATGGTCTCCAAGCCAGTGGGGAACTTCGCCCTTCCATCACAGGAGCCAAACGCGAAAACGGGTGAACACATATCTATGCCCATCCTGTGTCGAAGTTTTGCCTATTGAAAATTTAGATCATAGTCCGTTAGTTTTTTATATTGAAACCGTAGATATTGAATTGTATAAGGAACTTGAAGAGATTGAAACTGGGAAATATTAGTTTATTTGAATGTTCTTTATGCTTCTTATAATGTTATTTTTATTATAAATTGTTTCTCTTTATGCTCATTATAATGTTCTTTATAAATACTAAATTTGTGTTGTTTTATATGTAGATGGCCTTAATTTTCAAGACGTCTCTTTACCTCAAGCATAATCATAACCGGATCCTTCAAATCCACTCTCGGCCACTTGGTTTTTCTATGTTTTGGGTTGTAACTTTATTAAATTTGCGTTGCTTTTTTTTTTTTTGGGTTGTAACTTTTTGCTTGCTTTTGGATTGTAATGTTTTTTGCTTGGGGTTTGAATTTGGTTTTGGATCGTAACTTGTAACTTTATTTGCTTTTGTGTTGTAACTTTATTTTATATTCTTGGTTGGTTAACTTATATGCTTGGTCAAATGAATGGAATTTGAATGCCAAAATTTGAGGCACTAATGCAATTTTTTATAAACAGGATTTTTGTTTCATGTGCAAAGTTCAAATTGAATTCCTATGAAGTTATTTCGTTCTTTAAAGTTTAATGCTGGGGTTCAAAAGGCTTAAAAATAGACCTGGAAAAACTTAGGAATAGAATTTAATGTTCGGCCCAAAACAACCCAAATAAAAAGACCCAAAATTTACAGTTTTTAGCCAATGAGGGTTGGTTGAGTTGGTAAAGATCGTTCTCTTTGCTATTCAGGCCTAAGTTTGAGTCCCGCTACTGATAATGCCTCTTGGTGGGTAATCTGTAAAAATCAAAAAATGGACTAAGACCCCCTTTGTAAGTCATCAAAGAGACCTTGTTATACCCTGGTCTTGTAATGGGGTAGCCTCCCTTACCGTAAACTTTTGTTTACCAATTTTTTATAAAAACTTTAATACAGTTTTTGGCCCAAAACGACCTAATTCAATGACTGTCGTTTTTTTTTTAATTTTACACCGACCGCTTTGTCGGTCCGACCGATCCACAGGCCAGAACCGATTCCAAATATGGTACTACAGCCGGTGGTCTGTCGGTTTGTGATTGGCTGAAAAAATCTCGATTCCCGAATCGAGTCCACCCTAAATACATGCATTTACCCTCTCACAAAAAGAAAAGAAAAAAAAAAAACACGCATTAACACATATTATAAAATGAGAGCAATATAAGGAAAAAATAAAAAATAAAAGAACACGAGGCAATACAAACGAGAACCGCCCTCTTCCCTCTCTCGCCTCCTCTCATTTTTCGCTTCGTACATTCAGTCAGTCAAGTTCTCCATTGTAAGATTCAAACTCTCTCTCTCTTTCTGCCTCTCTTTCTCTCTCTAACTCCCTTAGAGTCACGCACGCACACCGCGAACACGCTCACACTCGCTTTGCTTGAATTGATTACTGTGGCTGTTTTCTTAGAGTTTTACTTGTGGCGGGAACTCACTTTTGGCGACATTGACGGCGATTTGGTTTCTTTTACGGCATTCTTTTGATTTTTTTCCCTTCATCTCCAAACGCCTATTGGGCCCCAATGCTATTGTCTGATTGTTATGGAAATGTGAAACGCATGCGGTTTTGATTGTGCCTCGAAAACGCGGCGTTCTTGAATCTAGGGTTTCTGTTGTTTGACTATCGCGACTGGGTCTCTTTTTCCTGTTCGAATATTGGGTATGAAATTGTTACTTTTATTTGTTTTTGAAAAATCGGTGAAAAAACCTTTCTGGTGAACGTCTTAGCGGTGAATGAACTATAAGTTCTTTTTTTTTTCTTCCTTTTTCTCCTTGTTTTTTGTAGTTTTTCTACGCTGCCATGCATTTCAAATCAATGCTGATAAGATCCTTACTGAAGCTGTTCATTGTTGGGTTTCATTGAATGGATGTGTTTTGGTGTTATTTTCATTGTTTTTACTCTATTCTTACAACTAATGCTAAGATTTTCTTTAATGAGATATGAATCTGATTAAGAAGACTCTTGTCTTGATTCTAAATGGTGTTTTGCTTTTTGTTATGGGGTGTGTGTGCTTGGGATTTTGGTGTACTGCTTCTTTTTCTATTTTCCTTGAGCTAGAGTCTCTGGAAATCAAGGAAATCGAAGTGAAAATGGAAATTTCAAGGCCTATGTTATAAGTTGTTTTAGCGTCTCTTGAAGTGAAATGTTTTTTAAACCCAACTGGCTCATGCATTGTATAAGCCTCAGCTAAGTGGGTTTCTAATCTTACTTCCAATAACTCTTACATTATTTATGTGGCTATTTTTTATCTTTTCAGGAACTTAATTCATATGCAGGTTTGCGTCCCTTATAATTGCATCTGCACATAGTTATAAGGATGCCTCTATTCAAAAGAAAGGCTTTTCCTTTGGCTGAACTTCCTAATGATTTGGAACCTCATGAGCTTGTATACCAAGTTCGATTTACAGAGGAGATATTTCGGGGCTACGAGTATCCTTTCTTTAGTCTTGAAAGTTTGTGGCTTTTTTGTTTAGTTTTCTTTCTTCTGTTTTTTGTTTTTTGTTTTTTGTTTGGTGTGTGGATCTTTCTGAGTTTTAGTACTTTGTGTGTGGTTTCTGAGGCAATTGAAGAAGAGGTTATGAAAATTAACGTTGATCTGCTTGCCTTTTGTCTTTAGCTACCTAAACGACTGCAAAAAACTTAAGCTTTTCAAATTCTCCTGCATGGTCAAAATTTTTGTCTGTCAGACTTGACATGGATCAGTGAATATTTGAACCGGATAAATTTATATCGCCAGAGAGTTTGGATGTGTAAAGTCTCTGGAAAGACTAACTTGACCTATGAAGAGGCTTTGCTGTCAGAAGAGCGGGCTACTGAGAAGGTTCATCAGTTCCCGAAAGAGCTAATGGAACCTGCCCTGCAGATTATTCAATACAGTAAGAACTCACCACTGTGATCAATGAACAATTACGTTGAAATTTTTTTTTTTTTTCCCCTCATTTAACCATTTTTCACCATTCAATAGTTTCAGATCATTTTTAACGGAGGTTAGTAATGTAGATCATCACAGGATAATTGTCTTTTTGTTCTCTAATTGATTACATCCGTGGTGACATTAAACGAATAAGCATGTCTGTTTGTAGATTAGTTTCTGTTTGTGACGTGGAGGAAACTCTTGTGGTAGGTGCCCATTCTAACATAAATAACTCCTGTCATAAGATTATTACATGATCTTGGTCCTGCATCTTGTAGTTGAAAGTATTTGGTGGTGCATGCCTGACAATAGTTTTCTTTTTGTGCTTTAAGAATCTGGCCAAATGGTTTAGTTGTTAGATTTGTCTTGTCAGATGTTGATCACGAATATGAGGTGGAAATGGCTTTCTGTTTTCAATAAAAGTTCAGTACTTGTTTCTCATTAATACGGCAATAAACATGCTGTAGTGTTCTAGAGTTGTGCTGGAAAATATTTTCTTTTATTTTGATTGATCTCTTATTGCCACCTTGTTAGGGACTATTATGGTGTGGCGTGAGGGAATTACTTTTCACTCTTTGGCTACTTCAGATATGATATGAATATCACTTTGTATTCCGTATTTGAAATGCATTGACTTTGTTTCTAATGTGCCATAATTTATCCACTTTGATGTTCCTCTAAATTTGTTTTTGCAATGTGGATTTTAGCGAACAAATATTCCTTTTTTTTAAAGTATGGACTGATACGTCTCATTCAGATAGTCAGAATTTTCAGCTATTTTGTTTATTTATGTTGAAATCACAAATTGGCTACATGTTTGGAAAAGCACACATTTTGAGATTGCCTATTTCTATGTTAGAGACTTACCCGGATCCGATCATCTTGTGTGACCTTCTTGCATACTTCATGTCCTATCCTGAGATAGCCCAGCTGAGCTGTTTATTTATTTATTTATATTATAATTTTTTCAAATTTTTAATTATTTTTAAAATATAAGCGATAGTCTAAACTACGAGCTTAGATGACAACGGGGCGGGCTCATTGCCATTGCCAACTGAGCTGAGCTGAGCTGAGCAGTTTCGAGCTTAGATAACAAGACATTTTCCTTAGGAGGGATGTGATTCATATGGGGAAGTAGAACCGCCTAATAAGCACAAATATTGTGTAGAGATCAGAAAACAGGAAGAGGGTTAGCTATTAGAAATTTATAAAAAATGAATGAAGTGTTGTTAGGTAAGTTGTTAATGGTGTTTCTTTCAAGAGAATGACTCCGTATGCTGTTTTGTCCCCTGAATTGTTTTGTTTTGTGTAATGAAAGTATGTTCGTATAAAATAATTGTCATTGGCTATGTGCTTAGAGTTACCCTTCTTTTTATAAAGTGTCTAAATTTGTGGTGGATGATGGGTATAAAATTCGGTTTTGGAAAGACATTTGGTATGATGATTCATCTTTTCATTCTGTCTGATTATTGGAAGTAAGTCACGCTGTGAATTTCATCTTATATAGCTTTGGTTAATTAGTTCATGATTTCAAAAAACAGATCCCATTTTCCTGGATAATTTTATTTCATGAGGTCTGTTTTCATATCTTGCTTTTCTTTGATTTTCTTGCATCTTTTTTCGGTTTTGCACCTGATCAATTCTTTAATTTATCTGAAAGTGAGAACAAATGTAGAGAAAAGGGGAAATAAACAAAAGTGGATTGATGAAATTGATTTTTTCCGATTCTGTTGCTTTCCAATTTATTTTTAATCTGGTACCCCCTTTTTCCACTTCCAAGTATGTAAACATGACGGACATGTCCCTGTTTAATGAAGCAGAGGACTTTTGTGGACAGTATTTTTTATGATTTGTGGGTTTTGAGGATTTGAAGGATATCCTGCATTTGTCTCTTATGTCTTACTTCTGTTAATGTTAAATTTAGGTTTATAGGGTAATGTATGGACCTTGATGCACATGGAATAATTGGGACAATCAAAATGTAAACGCAGGCGTTGCATGTGAATATATCGTGCATGATTTGGACATTTGGATGCTGATGAAGGAATACCTGATAAGCTAGACATTCTTATGATCATCTCGAGCTGCTATTGCTATGTAATTGCAATGTTTATGCAGTTCTGTACAACTCATAAACATTTTGTCCTGGCAGGTATGCTTTCATTGAAAGACCTTTCTGATATGGTAGCTGAGAAGTTGCAGGAACGGTTATATGTGGGTGCTGAAATATATGGAAGGAAGGATGATGATATGTATCCATGCATAGTATCAAAGATTATTGAAGATGATGTTGGAAAAATTGAATATGAGGTAGCTTGGCTCGACAAAAATAAGGAAGTTATAGAAACTTCGGTAATAAATAGGGAAGATGTGATACAAAAGAAGCTGCCATTTAGTAGAAAATTTTTGAAGTCTTTTATTCGGGAATCTACATACCGTAGTGCTCCTTGGGTGCTTCATGATAAACTTGCACAAAGTTATGGAATATCAAAAAATGTTCCAGAGAACTTAAGAAGCAAAGTTTCTTTCAAGGATGGATTACTAGTCTGCAATAAGAGAAGGAAAAATGGGGAGGTATAAATTCAATTTGCTTGTTCATTGATGAAATGATGACATTATCTGCCTGACTTATATTTTTACCATATCCAGGAAGCAAAACATGACCTTGAAAATTGTAAAAGGAAAAAAGTTGACGGTTCAGGTACGGAAAGTAACATTGTGGAAGGTACAATGTAAAGATATAAATCTTTACTTGGTACTTCTTGTTAGTGGTGGATATCCCTGTACATGGGCATTCTCTTTAAAGGTTTGCTTGGTTGGAACTCTAGTAAATTTCACGTTTCTATTATTGTATCTTGAATTTGCAGAAGGTGATGAACCAGTGGAAGAACCTATCAAATATCCAATTGATGACCTGTTAGTGCAGCCAGATGCAGATGATCCAGTTTTCACAGATCGCCCTTCTCCATCAAGGGACTTCAATGTTCCAATGGAATGCGTTGGTGATCTTTTAATGGTTTGGGATTTTTGTTCTTCTTTTGGTAGGCTGTTGCACTTATGGCCATTCTCTCTTGAAGATTTTGAAAATGCTATCTGCCACAAGAAGGGCAATTTGGTCCTTCTTGTGGAAGCTCATTCGGCTCTTCTTCGGTTGCTCATAAAAGACAATGGTGAATATTTTTCAGCTGTGCGGGAAAGAAATCGAAAATTAAAGGTTAAATCACTCATTTGCAATCTATTATTTAAGCGTCTATGTTTGTCCTATGAATATCTATGTCAATACAAATTCTTGTCTATCTTTCCTGTTTTTTCATAGCCCATGTATTGTTTGGTGTTAATGCACTTCTGAAGTTATCACTTTTTCTTCTGTTTTTGTTTTCTTGTTTGTTTTCTTTTCTTTTCAGATTACCCTAATCACTTGGACAGAGTTTTTGTGCGATTTTTTAGAAATGATCAACATTCCTGAATTATGTGCTTACGTAGCAACTATCAAGCGGGGGCACTATGGCCTTTTAGATGCTCATGCTAAATTGGGAATCTTCCGAGAATTGGTTAATCATGCACTTGAAACAAATATTGTTAGGGAAAAATTGGATAAGTTTGTTGAGCAGAGGCAGGCTCTTGGAGCCACAAGAAGGGAGGAAGCATTGGAGGAAGCCAGAAAGAAAAGAAAAGAGAAAGAACGTTTGAGGGCAGAGTCTGATGTCGATCAAGTAATGGATTTGGAGAGTAAAGGAAGTGCATCCGAAAATGGTAATCATATAAGACAGAATGGAGACATAGTAAAGAAAAGAAATGGTGAGATCCGATCATCTAGACAGGATAGTGCATCGGAAAAAAGGTCTTGATTCTATTATCCATTATCCTTGATATATGTGTGTGTATATATATCATAATGATTTTCTGTTGGGTTCAAGTTCAACAATGTCTTTCATTTCTAATAGTGGGAGCAAGCAAGTGGACGCTGCTCCAAAGAAAATGGCCAGGAAACAGAAAGTGGAAGTGAAAGTCCCAACAGCCAATGGCAATGGGAAGGATTTATCTGAGAAGGAAGCACTGGAACGGTCAAGGGATGATAGAAAGGAAGTCGTCGGACAGAGCAGCAAAGAACGAAGGGTTTGATCTGTCTCCTTATTAAGTTTTTTTCTGTGTCTGTTTTTGTTTCCTACCTTTTTAAGACGCTGCTTACAACAGAGGGAGTATTATGAACGGGAGATCGAGAAGCGGTTTATACGTACCAATTCCTTAGGTAAAGACAGAAATCATAACAGATATTGGTGGTTCCAGCGTGATGGCAGAATATTTGTTGAGAGTTCTGACTCCAAGCAGTGGGGGTATTACAGTAGCAAGGAAGAGGTATTGAGCTGCTTATCTCATCATACTCGGTTGTCTTTATTTTATTATTTATTGTTAATTTACTTCTGCCTTGACATTTTTGCACAGCTCTATCTGTTGACCGGCTCACTAAATTGCAAGGGTGAGAGGGAGAGGGCACTTAAAAAGCAGCTGGAAAAATTTATTAGCAGAATATGGTTAGTCCTTGATTCCCTCTTGCAATTGATTATCCTGACACAAACAGCTAATTTTATTTCCTCACTTCTTGGCAAAACCTTGAGATGTAAGGCCAGCATGTTAGCATGTGCACGCAGGGTTTGCCCTTCCCACATATTTTAAAATGAAATATTCAATATAGTTTTAATAACAATTATTACTAAAAGCATACTCACATTCTTTATTGTTCTCATCTTTTATTCTCTCTCTCTCTTCAACTCCTCTTTCCTTTTCATTAAGCTGCAATGTTATACTACAGAGTGCAATACCCTGAATTTTTTTTTGTGGTGATTCTATTGACTTGAAATTGATTTTGGAGGATTCTTATGATATATGTTTCTAATTAAATTAGGATTCTGAAGAATTTTTTTTGTTTGAATATATAAATTAAATAAACTACATTGTCTGAGGTGCCCCTCCTAGTTTAAAACCTTTTCTCCGCCCCTCTGTGCATGCCAGTTTGTGCATGCTGGATAGATGTTAGGCAGAGTCAAATTTTTATTTAAGATTGACGACATAAAGCTTAAATTGATAAGCTGGAACAGCTTATGATTGGAGCCACACGTTTTTTTTATCACGTGGTGAGGCTCTTGAGATATATGAGTTGGGGTAAAGGAGAGAATACCTTTCTACTATTAATTCAAATGGATTTTATAAGATGGTTTGTTGAATGCTCAATTGGTTGGCAGTTGGCACTGGTCATGATGAAACATTTGTTATTGTCTTATACTGTTATACATAAAACAGATTCCTGCTCGAATTGATTGGTTCTACTCCACTGGCAAAATATAGTTTAAATTTTTTGTCATTTTTATCATTAATTTTATTGTCTCTTTTTTCATTAGATTGAAATAGTTTGATAGTTCAGTAGAAGCATTTCAACATCTATATTTTGTTTATCTAGGGAACTATATTGGCACTCCACAAAAAAGTCATCTGCACTCCTTTGTAAACACATAAGGCATGAGTGCAAGGTCTTTTTTGGAGTGCCAATAACAGTTTCCTTTATCTAAACAATATTGGTTCCCAAATGCATTTTTTCAGCCTGGAAATCGAAAAGAGATCAAAGGACTTAGCTCAAAGGGTTGCATTGGAGGAGGCAGTGCTCCGAAGATCTTCTCGCGTACGAGCTCCACCAAGGAAAAATCCTGCCAATGCTTTCCTTGAGTATGTTAACAAGTGGAAGGAAGACTAACTAAGCTTCCGCAGTCCACTACATTTAACTTGCATTAGGACAAAAGGAGACTAGGAATTTTTTGTTGGAGTCCATTGCATTCTTGTGATCGCTTTTGTGGGCATCTCTGGAGTGTTGAGGGCCGAGGAAGTGGTGACAGAAAAGTAGGGGAGGAATTGGGATGTAGCAGTTTTTTTTTGTTAATATATCAATTTTTTCTTATCCATTCCTCTACCAGTCCAGTAGACAGACTTGTATTTGTGCTTGACACTCAATTTCTATAAATGACCTTGCTTGACATTTTCTCACAAAAAATTGAGGCAAAAGGTTATGAGATTATGATTATTTTTTGTTTAAAGTGCCAAATAAGATATTGGTTTTGCCCGTTTGGATACTCTTTCGGCACCAACAAACGTAATTTTCTTATTGAGTATAAGAAACAGGGAGCTCATCTGGGTTTAGTTGAATTGGCTGGGGTCAGCCAGCTTGAGCCATCAGAATTGAAATAGGGAGCTGTCTGACAAAGTCGAGTTTTTAAAGTCCAAACTGAAGATCGTTAATTGATCAAGCCGGACATTATTTCGGTAAAGACGTACCTTGGTATAAGTGGCCTTTGTATTGGTTGTGCTACAGTAGGAGTGATACCGTACGGCTCTATAATTTCTCCTAAGTGTCACGGGACGACTTTTTCGGAGTCTTCCTTCCGTGCGGCCTTAGACTTGATCGCCTCTCGAACAAGCTAAGTCAGCCTCCTTCCTACAATATAAGATCGAAACAAGCAAAGAACACTTGCAAGAGCAAGAACACAATAAGAACACTCAAGAACACAATAAGAACACTCAAGAATGTTTGGGAGAATATATGCTTGTATTGCTACTCAATGCTTTACAAGTTGTGAGGTGAGGATTCACAATGTGACATCCTCCTTATATACACTTTCTATCCCACCTACCACCATAATGGGTGGCTAAGATTCAATCTCACCTAACATATTGGGTGGCTAAGATTCAATCTCACCTAACATGTTGGGTGGCTAAGATTCAATCTCACCTAACATATTGGTGGCTAAGATTCAATCTCACCTAACACCATCCACCAACTATGTCACCTACCAACATCCACCAACTACTTCCACCAACTACGGTACAACGAATCTGGACATATGGGCTAAGAGGTCCAGCATGATCAATCCAACGGGTTGGGCCTTGAATTGGGCCTTGAACATGCGGGTCGTGACATTCTCCCCCACCTAATTCGGTAACGTCCTCGTTGCCGCGGTAGATCCGTCTCGTTCGAATGCTTCGATGATGTCCTTGTACTTCCACAAGGACTCTTGTTTCTCCCAATTGCCTTCGGACTCTGGCAGGCCCTTCCATTTGACAAAGTATTCAAAGTACCTCGGTACACCCTTGCGTCGTACCTCTCGCTTGGCCATGACGCCCTCAACCTCCTTGTCAAATGAGGTCACCATTAAAGGTGGAGCTCGTTGAGACTCTCCACGACTTGGCTCATCGGGGTCGGCATGGTAGGGCTTGAGATTGCTCACGTGGAACACCGGATGAATCTTCAATCGAGGTGGTAGTTCCACACGGTAAGCAGCTCTTCCCACGGATCGGATGATAGGAAATGGACCCTCATATCTTCTCAACAATGCGTTGTGCAATTTTCTAGTTGACTTGTGTTGAGAAGGGTTGAGCTTCACAAAGACCAGATCACCTGGTTGGAACACAACGCCCCGCCGATGCTTGTCTGCCCATTTCTTCATCTTCCGAGTTGCCTTCTCCAATTGAGCCCGAGCCAGCTCATTAGTCACGTGCCACTCCTTGGCCGTTTTGTATGCAGCAGGACTACTCCCCGTGTAGCCTGACACCACTGTGTTCGGTGTTATAGGTTGTTGTCCTGTTGCCAACTCAAAAGGACTTGACCCTGTCGACTCCGACTGCTGCAAGTTGTACGAGAACTGAGCAACATCCAACAATTTTGCCCAATCTCGTTGGTTGGCACTCACATAGTGCCTCAAGTATAGCTCCAACAGCGCATTCTCCCTCTCTGTCTGACCGTCTGTTTGTGGGTGAAAGCTGGTAGAGAAGTTCAACTGTGAGCCAAGTAGCCTGAAGAGCTCCGTCCAAAGTTTACCTGTGAAGCGAGTATCACGATCACTGATAATACTCTTGGGGATCCCCCAATACTTCACCACATGCTTCAGAAACAAGCGTGCAGCTTCCTCTGCATTGCAATCTGCCGGTGCGGGGATGAAGGTAGCATACTTGGTGAATCTGTCGACTACCACCAAAATTGAGCCACACCCTTCCGACTTGGGTAGACTCACAATGAAGTCCATGGACAAACTCTCCCATGGTCTGGTTGGAACAAGAAGTGGCTCTAGCAACCCACCCGGTTGCTTCTGCAATGTCTTGTCTTGTTGGCATACAAGGCAAGTCCGCACGAACGAGTCTACATCTTCCCGCATCTGTGGCCAATAGTAAGCTTCACTCATCAAGGCAATTGTCCGATGAGTGCCCGGATGTCCTGCCCACTTCGAGTCATGACACTCCTTCAGTAGCTCTCGCCTCAGATTGTCCCACCTTGGAACATAGATCCTCTTCCCTGTTGCATAGAGAATCCCATCATCGAGCCAAAATCTTCTTGTCTTCCCATCTTTGACAAGCTCCAACAAACTTTTGGCTTGGGGATCATGCAACAAGCCCTCTCGTATCCTCTGCATGAGAGAACTCTGGGGTTGTGTGACAGCTGCTAGTACGGCCTTCCGGCTTAAGGCATCGGCAACGACATTTGTCTTCCCTTGCTTGTACTCTAGTTTGTAGTCGAACTCTGCCAAGAAGTCTTGCCACCTAGCCTGCTTGGGTGACAACTTCTGTTGGGACTGAAAGTAGCTTGTGGCAACATTGTCGGTCTTGACCACGAACTGAGAACCAAGTAAGTAGTGCCTCCAAGTCCGCAAGCAGTGCACTACGGCTGTCATCTCCTTCTCTTGAACGGTATACCTCCGCTCCGTGTCATTGAGCTTCCGCCTCTCGAAAGCCAATGGGTGTCCATCCTGCATGAGTACACCACCAATAGCAAAATCTGATGCATCAGTGTGTACCTCAAAAGGTTGGCTAAGATCTGGAAGTCTTAGCACTGGTTCCTCCATAAGAGCCCTCTTCAACTCATTGAAGGCATGTTGGCATCGGGGTGTCCACTCCCACGTCTTGTTCTTCTTCAGCAAATCCGTCAAGGGGGCGGCTATGGCTGAATATCCCTTGACGAACCTGCGATAGTAGTTCACCAATCCAAGGAAAGACCGCAACTCAGGTACCTTGATTGGTGGTTCCCACTCTTGAATGGCTCGCACCTTGCCCTCCTCCATGAGCAATTGTCCTCCCCGTATCTTGTGACCAAGGAACTCGACCTCTTCTTGGACAAATGAGCACTTCTCCTTCTTCACATAGAGCTGGTTCTCCCTTAGAACTTGGAAGACCTTCTGCAAATGCTCAAGGTGTTCCTCCAGAGAATTGCTGTACACCACAATATCATCGATGTAAACCACAACAAACTTGTCCAAGAAAGGATGGAATACCTTGTTCATAAGAGTGCAAAATGTTGCAGGGGCGTTAGTCAAGCCGAACGGCATGACAAGGAACTCGTAAGACCCATATCTTGTCACACATGCGGTCTTTGATTCATCTCCCTGTGCGATCCTCACTTGATAGTATCCTGAGCGCAAGTCCAACTTGGTGAAGTACTTCGCTCCTCCCACCTGATCAAACAAATCTGCAATCAAAGGGATTGGATACTTGTTTTTGATGGTCACCTTGTTTAGCGCCCTGTAGTCGATGCACAACCTCAGTGTTCCCTCCCTCTTCTTTTGGAAAAGAACTGGGGCACCATAAGGGGCCTTGGACGGTTGGATGTACCCAGCGTCCAACAACTGCTTCAACTGCTTCCTCAATTCCTCCAACTCAGGAGGTGCCATTCGGTATGGCGCTTTGGCAGGGGGTTTGGCACCCGGTTCCAACTCAATGGCATGATCCACCTCTCTCCTAGGTGGTAAGGTTTTGGGCAACTCCTTGGGCATGACATCTGCAAACTCCTTAAGGATTGCCTCCACCGCTTTCGGAACTGGTTGGACTTCCTTCTCAACTACATTCATCTTCATAGTTGCAAGGAACGTCGGTTCGCCTTTCTTCCAAGACTTGGAAAATTGCATGGCTGACAAAAACTTCGTCCCGCTTTGTTGTCTCACTACTGGCACCATGCATGGCATTGTTCCACCCTGTGTAATGCACATA